>NC_066549.1:10870801-10925801 GCF_024679095.1 Eriocheir sinensis | reverse complement strand
GAAACCCTTCCTTTTCCCCTTCCTTTCCCCGATCCCGAACTTCCACCCTTCCTGCCCTTCACTCGACCCTGCCCTCGTTCTCTCCCACCGTCCCCACTTTCCTTCATGCCTTCAAAGCGGCTCTGTTCCCTCCTCCTCCTCCTCCTCCTCCTCCCGCCCTCCGCCTCACGTGCCGGCTCCTCCCGTCGCCAGGTAAGCAACCCCACGCCACTCTTGGTAAACAAACTAATCCATTCCCTTTTTCCCTCACAAACTTCCTGTTTTCTTTGACTCGCGTTCATTTTAAGGGTGAGTTCTTCCATTTTCATTTAGCCGTGCAGAAAATGTCGGTTTAATTTCTCTCTCTCTCTCTCTCTCTCTCTCTCTCTCTCTCTCTCTCTCTCTCTCTCTCTCTCTCTCTCTCTCTCTCTCTCTCTCTCTCTCTCTCTCACACGTTTGTTCCCTTCTCTTCTTCCTTCCTTCCTTCCCCTTCCGCTTTCGTCGGCCCAAAAGGGATATTCACCCTTGTTTATATCCAACACGCGTGTCATAAACATTGAACGTTTTTGGCCGAATACCGGAGCGAAATGTTTATTGGAACGTGTTTGCCAGTGTTTATTGCTGCTGCTAATTGGTTCATATTTATGCGGGGCGGTCGTGATTATATTTAGCGAAATGTTAAAGTTACCGCTCCTTGCTGGATTCGAGGAAAATTTGACGCTGATCCTCCTCCATCACCACCCGCACATCGCCGCTGCCAATACGAACACCGCGCACCTTTTCTGCAATCGTCATCTGCAATGCTATACTCGCCGCTATCACCGCCATCACCATAACAATAACCGTCCCGAGATTTGAGAGGTGCCAGGACTGAAATGTATAGGCAGGCTAGCGGGCGGGGAGAGCGAGAGTACAGCGGGAGGGAAGGAGGAGGGAATAAGGGGATCAGGAAGTGGGTGGATGGAATGGAAATGGAATATGACTTTGAAGCGAGCGACCCACACCACAACGTAAGCAAGAGAGGTTCGTTAATCCGCCCGCACCATTCTGATTAATACCAAAACCAGACAAGCCAACTCCACTGGAAAATTGGGTTATGAAAACGAACTACCTTCAATATAAAGAATCCTTATACAAACCTTTAACAGCACAATCTAATTTGAAACGACAGCGGAGTTTTTGAGAGTATACACAGTTTTATTCCTGATGTGTACTGATTAGAAAACTGCGTACGATTTGAATAACAGACTCCATGTATATAATTGAACGCTGCGTGGGGATTGTCGATCTCATCCCATAGCAGGCGAGAGGGAGAACGTGAGGACTCCAGGAATGCGTGTACGAGGCTTGGTAGGTACAGGAGTGGTACAGGGTAGGTAGGTCAGGTGGGCAGCTCGCGGGCCGGAACCCAAGGGCGGCGGGGGGGGGCGTCACTCAGGCGAAGCGGAAGGGGGCGGGCATGCGGGCAGGTGGAGGGGCAGTCAAGCAGCAGGTGGGCAGGTGGGGAGACGGAAAATTCGGCAGGCAGTATAATCAGTCACGTGTGAAGACAAACATGGTGGCAGGCGGGCGGGGATGGTGGAAGTGGGTTGGTGGAAGGTGGATCATGTGTGCAGGATAATGGCCATATTCTTAAACATTTCGGTGGCTAAGTTGGCTACCCATATTTGACAAGGCTTTCGTAGGAGTTCTGGGACCATATTCTCAAACGCTTCGCCGCTTACACACTCACATTTGACAAGGTTTTTGAAGGGGTATTGGGCATTTCCAGAGGTACATTTATGACCCTGGTGGTAGTTTGACCCCTTTTCTTTACCTTAAACGTGAAAAAAACACCCATGAAAACCCGATTAAACTCCATTTTAGCCTTTGGAAATATATGACACGAGAGGTGGAAGCGTCTGAGAATACCGATCCTGGGCATTTTGCAGAGGTAGTTATATGACTCCTTCTAGTAGTTTGATTATTCTTTTGTGCCATGAACCTACATAAACACTAAGTCGACAGCTATTGATCTCTTCGGCCTTTGGAAATAGGTGATGTGAGAGGCGGAAGCGGCTGACATTACCGACCCAAGCCTCGTGTACCCCAGCAGGCACTATTTTCTCCCTGAATACTCGTGTTTTTCGAATAAGGACGCGGATACGAAAGTTAGCGCTCCGTGGGGCGATAGGAACAAGACGCAACTTTAGTGGGTTCTGCAATATGAAGAAATAAAAATGTTGTAGGAGAGAGAGAGAGAGAGAGAGAGAGAGAGAGAGAATATCAAAGTTAAAGTTTTATGAGGCCCTTTGGATGGTCTTTTAGCGGGCCAGACGCGGCTCTCACGGATGAAGTATGACTTTTGGAATTGGACTTTGCCACGACGAGGGTTCCGCCAACTGTCTTTCGTGGTAAGTCAGGCATGCAGGGCGCCGTCCGGGAGGCGGGGCGCTGAACTGGCGGGGGAAAAAGCAGCCTTTCTTTGATCTTGTCTAGTAATTTGCTGCCTGGGTTCATCAGTGGAATAGAGGGAACAGGGAAGAAGGGCGCTTGTGGCCTGAGAGAGAGAGAGAGAGAGAGAGAGAGAGAGAGAGGGGGGGGGGGTTATCGGTGACACTACGCATTAACCTCGCGCCGTGTTTTTTCCTCGTCACGTCCACCGCCTGGCACGGTTTGACAGCAGGGGAAAAAAGGGTTTATTAGATATGAAGCGGCGGGTGTGTGTCGTCAGCGGGACCTTGGGGGAGGGGGTGGGGGTGGGATGACGTTAGTTCGGTGGGGGCGTTTACCTTGTGTTCAATGGATGCGATGCGGGTGAATCTGAACTGTCGTGGGGGTCATCTCAGATAGTAAAGTTTCCTGAATTAAGATCTCGATGAAGAAATTAATCTGTTGTCAGCAATCGCGTTTGTGCTTACTATGCCCTGCAGCTCAAGAGTTGTGGTGCTCGGCTTCAAGAAACAGTCACACACACACACACACACACACACACACACACACACACACACACACACTTATATTTGTATTTTATAGATTAGGTCGGTATGCTCAGACGCATCCGCCTCCCTTATCAACTATTGAGAAGGTCAAAAAGGAGAGTAGTAATTTTTTCAAGTTCATGGTATACGGATGCCTTGTCAAGCTCCCACCAGGGTCATAAAACTATACCCATAGAAATGCCTTTTACTCCTACAAAAAGTTTACTAAATGTTAGTGTCCATGAAAGTCCCGAAATGTTTGAGTATAATTAGCCTCAGAGTCTTCGCTAAGGTTCACTTTTTTTTGTAGGGCGTTGCAAAATGTAATTTAACATAATCAAATGTGCTTTGAACGTATACATTGAGTTTCTAGTTTGTACATTACGTGTGTGTGTGTGTGTGTGTGTGTGTGTGTGTGTGTGTGTGTGTGTGTGTGTGTGTGTGTGTGTGTGCTTACATAAAGGCTGGAGTGCGTGTGCGATGAAGCATGCGGGGCACGCTAAGTGTTGCCACGGGCTAGTACAGTGTTGGGAAGGCTTTGTGCCGTGCACACGTCTGCACGCAGATCTGCTTGTCTTGCATCCTGAGTAAAGGCTTCTTTGTCCAAGGCAGTTCGTTTCTTACTTTCCAAGCAGGTTGCCTTTATTATATTTTAGAATTTAACCAATCGAGATTACATTATTATGGTGATTAGACTGGTGACGATATAATGAAGAATAGGTAGGCTACCCTTTGTCATGAATGAATGCAGACGTTAATGCGACCTCAAGCACTTTCTTTGATGGACGTATAGGAGAATGAGGCCGTTGACAAACCCGTGCCACCGCTCATGGTAACCTTCCTCATTTTGTTTGAACACACCTCTTCGAACACGGTTTTCTTTTCTCTGCAAAGTTTCATATTTTCTTTATTGTATGCAAGACTGAATAGTTGACTTGCTGTAATCAGGCACATAGATATGCTAGGTTTTTATTTAGTGCTTCGTGTCATACCAACATATATGACTTTTGCCTATCAGACTGACTGGGCGGAAATGGCCGACAGAGGCAGACACGTAGCTGATAAAATGCTGCTATTATTAGACACGTCGGACAAATGAGTTAAGGAGAAGGGAAACGTCAATTTTAGGAGTGCGTCCCTCTGTCACCCTCCGTCACATGTTTTTTTAGGCCGCGGCGATGGTGCCTGGACCTGCGAAGTTATGCGTGACTGCTGAAATTTGCATACGTCATCTTAATTCAAACATGCCTTAGTGCAGCGCTCTAGTTTTTCTCGAAAGAAAACTTAACGGCTCTCCATGTAATGAAGACGGAAATCCTAGGCGTCTCAAGGTAATCTTTCTTCCAACGGCAAAAATTGCTTTGCGTGTCGTGAACGTGTGGGCGGAAGTGTTGCCATGAAGGGTCCGCCGCCGTGCCTCCTGCCGGCACCTCCTCACCCAAGCTCGTCCCACATTCTGATACAGACTAGTTTCGTTTCAGACTGTTCGTTTATATTTTTCCCTCTCTGACACCCAGGTTGCCGTAAATGGGGAGCATGAATAAAAAAAAAATAAAAAAAATCATGCTGCAAAATCACTACTGGCCTTCCGTTATGTCCTTACTTGTAATTTTTTTTCCGTGATGTAATTGACACTGGAAATTTCTGTGCTCTGAAATGACACTAAATATTCCACATGTTCGCCCTCGGAAATCGTGCAGTATAGATGAATGAATAGTCTTTCTGGCAGTACGCGGACTCGCTGCGGCGTGACGCATTGGTATTCACGGATATCGTTGTTTTGAAGGGCGGCGTAAATCAAGCCCGGACGTCCACCGCTAATGGAGGCTCTGTTGACGGCTTGCGGAGGCACACACGGCGCCAAGACCATCTATTTATCCCTCTTCACCGGTCTTATTTTGAGTTATCGGAAGGAAATTCCATTTAATGACTACCCCATTGGTACAAACACACAGCTACTGATATACCAGAATAGTTTATTACTTATCTGCATTAAAATTTGTTACTGTTTTTTTGTTGTATTGAAAGTTCATAATTTACGGTGTTCACTCTGCGTAATTCAACAATATATCATTATGGGCGATGGATATACTTGGCGCATCATTGTTGACAAGCACGAGTTGTGGGTGGAGTAAACACACACACACACACACACACACACACCAAGCCAGAGCACGATTACCAGACTTAGCATTGCTGTGGGGGCGTGGCAACCTTGGCAGAGGTGAATGTCTGCAGCTTAACGTTAAAGTGGCTATTTCTCATCATCCTACATTATTATCCATCATCATCACACTCATCGTTGTTGTCGTCATCGTCATTGGTATTCATTAACGAGCGTGAGCCGAGGTATCTAAAACCTTAACCTAAAACATCTGGGAAAATACGATTGCAGCATTTTATTCAGGATTATGATTTTCTGTATTTACTGTTCTCTAATCTCTGCCTCATCTCACCTCATCCGCCCGCATGTCTGTGTAATTTTGCGTTCACGCATGTGTGTGTGTGTGTGTGTGTGTGTGTGTGTGTGTGTGTGTCATAAATGATTGGCACTCATTTAACTCTATGACCCAACTCTCTCTCTCTCTCTCTCTCTCTCTCTCTCTCTCTCTCTCTCTCTCTCTCTCTCTCTCTCTCTCTCTCTCTCTCCCCCCCCCCCCCGTCCTCTTCCCTCTATTAGCTTTCTGCCTTGCCCCCACTCACCCCCTCTTTCTACCATGCACCCGTCCCTCCCATCAGCCTTCCTTTTTACCCCATATCCCCCATGATGTTCCCTCCCTCTTCAAGTGCGCTTCCCCCCAGCCTATTCCATCACCTTCCTTTTGCACCCCATTACCCCCTCTCCCTCTCCTCCAATGCCGCCTTACTTAACCACCGACTTTCCATCTTTGCTACACATGCAAGTTTTCTTACTGCTTCACCACCATTCCTCACCTTTGCCACCTTTTTCTCTATCTCCTCCTCCACCTTCCTCCTCCCGGCCCCTCACGCCTTCACTCTCCTTGGCCTGCTATCACCACCTGCTCCTTGTCTCCCTCCTTCTCTCCCGCCCCCTATGCCTCCCTTCCCTTTTCCCCTCACTTCCCCTCGCCTCCCCTCGCCTCTCTTCCTGTGGGGAGGTCTGCAAGGGAGGAGACGCTTTTCTCCCTTGGTCACTCGCTCCCGTGGCAGCTCCTCATACGGGCCTCTCCCTCTGCCTTCCAAGTCCACCTTGACAACCTTCACCGTTACCTCGCCTTGTTTCCTCCTGCCGTGCCTTATCCTAACCGTTACTCTTCCTCCTCCTGCTCTTGGTATCTCTGAGTTTTTATCTCCATTTTCGTCCATCTCACTGAGCACTGTGGCACTCGAAACACCGCCTCTTGTGACCTCTAATTAACCCAATCTCGGCCCTTCTCGGCCCCGTCTGTACTTGTGCGTGCCGCCCCGCCCCGCCCGCCCCTCCCGGCACCATGCTGGCCCAGGGCACCGAGCAGCGGGCCATGGCCAATAATTACTTGGTCATATTCGCCCTCCTCTTGATTATGTACATCATGTATCACGCGTTCTTCTAGCCAGGTGAGTGTGTGTGTGTGTGTGTGTGTGTGTGTGTGTGTGTGTGTGTGTGTGTGTGTGTGTGTGTGTTTCCAGGTATGTAAGGACGTCACGTGTTTCAGGCGTTGTTCTAAGGCCTGCCAGGTGCCCACGAGGGTCTGCGTCATGTTAACAAAGTGTGAGGTGCAGGAGCCGCAGCGTCGCCGCTCGCCCGAGCACCGCCGCTGGGGCCGCTCGGTGGTGTGCCAGCGCGGGCATCCGTGGACAAAACTCAATTCTAGTTTTTGTAAATTTTTATATGCAAGAGTCTGGTTCGTTATTGACAGGTTCCGTATTCTAAGAGAACAGTGTTTGAACCGTTACCTTTATAGTTATCATTTCAACTCTTACCGATCTTGTCTAAAGGTCGTGTTTCAGACCATGGAACAATACATACGTATATATATATATTTAAAGGGTTAGAGGTATTTAGGTATTTATAGAATATCTTGCCCATATATATATATATATATATATATATATATATATATATATATATATATATATATATATATATATGTGTGTGTGTGTGTGTGAGTGTATATGTGTGTGTGTGTGTGTGTGAGTGTGTGTGTGTGTGTGTGTGTGTGTGAGTGTGTGTGTGTGTGTGTGTGTGTGTGTGTGTGTGTGTGTGTGTGTGTGTGTGTGTGTGTGTGTGTGTGTGTGTGTGTGTGTGTGTGTGTGTGTGTGTGTGTGTGTGTGTGTGTGTGTGTGTGTGTGTGTGTGTGTGTGTGTGTGTGTGTGTGTGTGTGTGTGTGTGTGTGTGTGTGTGTGTGTGTGTGTGTGTGTGTGTGTGTGTATATATATATATATATATTTATATATATATATATATATATATATATATATATATATGTGTGTGTGTGTGTGTGTGTGTATGTATATATAATCATATGATGTCAGAAGTAATCAAGTAACAGCAGCAATCGGCCAGCAATTCTCTTGTTCACAACGTGTAGTCGTCCCTCCAGTTATCGCCTTGGGGTCTGCCTCCCGTTGTGAGAGCTTTTACAAAAGTTGCTCCGTGCACCGACCCGTTAACTCGCCTCCTTGGCGGCCTTCGCCCCGTTTGTCACGTTGCATCATCGCAGTTTCCCGGATTCTTCGTGTTCTCTGTGACCCTGGGCATACACATCTGGCTTCTCTCGCCCTCCTCCCGCGGCGACCGTACTGTCTTATGAACACACCAGCCGCTTTTGTCTATTTTTCTCCTTTTTTCCCTCCCTAAACCACCCGAGCAAGCCATCCAATCAGTCTTTTCTTCCCCTCCTTGACTCATCACTTTTCCTCAGTTTGCAACCTTGATTAGCTTCTTGCAAGTAGATTTTTTTGTTCATATTCCATTTGTTCTTAATTTGGTCTTGCATTAATGACTTCTATCTGTTCCACCGCTTACTGGTATATTTTCCTACTATCTTTTTCTTTTCCTTCTTATTTTCAGTAGAGGAAGCAGCTCGAGGAGAAAAAAAAGAGCGTTAGTCGTTACTCCTATAAAGAAAATAGAACGAGAGGCGAGAATTCGAGGGTAATTTTTTAATGGAGAAATATCTTGATAGGGTTTTAAGTCGTGGGCATAATTTTTTCTACCCATTTTTCATTTCTCTGTCCTTCATCGTCTTCCGTCTTCCCTCTCATCCTTCTCTCGTTCTCTTTCTCCCTAGTATATGGAAAAATCTGCATGCATATATTTATCATCGTTTGGTGTGCCTATAAACGTCATGAGCCTGGCGATTTGTGCTAACACTCCCGTGAGGCCGCGTCCAGGTGCCGCGTCGAGCCTTGCATGAACACCTGGTTTATATAGAGATTGGGCACGTTTCGCTTATGGAAGATTAATGTATCACGTCACCGCGGAAGGCCATGGAGTTGAACCCTTCGCCACTACCACCACCCACACCATCACCAGAATCACTGCCACCACCCACACGATCTCCACCACACCTACCACCATCACCATTGTATACCCCCATCTCCAGCATCACCGCCACCACCCACACGATCTCCACCACCCCTGCCAGCACCACCTCCACCACCACCCATACCATCACCTCCACCACCACTACCACCACCCACACCATCACCTCCACCACCAATACCACCACCCACACCATCACCTCCACCACCCCTGCCAGCACCACCACTACCACCACCCACACCATCACCTCCACCACCACTACCACCACCCACACCATCACCTCCACCACCCCTGCCAGCACCACCACTACCACCACCCACACCATCACCTCCACCACCACTACCACCACCCACACCATCACCTCCACCACCACAACCACCACCCCCACCAGCACCACCACCACCAACACCACCACACCATCACCTCCACCTCCACCACCAATACCACCACCCACACCATCACCTCCACCACCCCTGCCAGCACCACCACTACCACCACCCACACCATCACCTCCACCACCACAGCCACCTTCACCACCATGACCACCACTACCAGCACCACAACTACCACCATCTATCTTCACCACTACTACCATCCACAGCTCCACCACCACTACCAGCCTCATCATGACAACCACCACTCCTATTTTCACTTCTGCCACCTCCACCACCTTCAGCATATCCCCATCACCACCACTCACCATCTTTACCACCACCTACAACTTACCACCACCCTCATCACCACCATTACCCTCATCACCTTCACCACCACCCACATCACCACCACCACCTTCACAACCACCGCCAACTCCTTCCTCCGTCCCGCTCGCCTCCACTACCCCCACCATCCCCGATGCCACTTCCACGCTACGTCACCATTACCATCCACATTACCACCACCACCACCACCCTCACCACTACCAACAACAACAACTCCTTCCACCTCCACCGCCACCTTGCCTCCCCTCCCCCCCCCCCCTCCCTCACCACCACCATCCTCACTACCACGCCCCATGCCCGAAAAATTCATCCCCACCACCACCTACATAACCAGCAGCAGCACCACCACCACCGTCTTCCTTCCCCCTCCCCCCCCCGCCGCCAACTCCACGCTGCCCGGTCGAACACCTGCTGGTTCCTCATTACCCGCCGGGTGAAGCCTTGCGCACTCAGGCTTGTCGTCCGCGGGCGTCGTCCTCGCCTCACGCCTCGGCTCTGGACCCCTATAGGAGCGTCCTGGCTGCCCGTCATGCGTGGTGCACAGGAGGCATGCACAGTCTTCGTGGTTGGATGGGCCCTTTGCCGCCGCCCCTCGCCGCACACACCTTATCAAGCAGCGTGTGAGGGTGGGGCTTGTTTGATATTTTTTTCTGCCGTAATGTGTGAGGTATCAGCGCCCTACTTCATGCCGGCGTTAAACATACGGGCAGGCGTGCATTCAGACCTCCCGGCAGCCTTGTCGTGGCCGCTGCGGGGGGCTGGCGACCTGGAAGTTTGGCTGGCGGCGGCGCGTGTCGGGGGGCGGGGGGGCAGGAAGGCAGGCGGCGAGGGGACTTGCTAATTTGGTCAAGCTGTCTCGGGTTTGTTATGATTGGCTGGTTGGTCGCTTCCTCTCCCCTTTCTCCCATTTCGTTCTCTTTCTCACTTCCTCCTGCCTTCCTTTCTTAGCTCTTCTCTTGCCCCATCACTTTTCCTCATTTTCCTTTTCTCTCCTCTTTTTTTTTCTCCTCATTCCATTCTTCATTCATATATTTTTATTTTCTTGCTTCCATATATTTTTCCTTCCTCTGCTCTCTTTGTGTTCATTTCTACCCTCCCCAAATACCTCCCTTGTCACATTTGCGTCTGAGATGAGAGGAGAAAAAACATATATTGCGTACATTTTTCATATATCTTATTTTCTCGCGTAGATAAGTCGTAATATATTTAATGTACTTCACGTTTCGCCTGACTTTGATGGTCGGCTCCTTCTTTTCTTAACACAGTCGTAAATTTTGCATCCTTTCGTGAAATACTCCGTTTATCTCCTTTCATCTTTACGGCGGAGCTTCTGGCGGGGTCGTTGTGCATATTTACGACTTGGCGTTGTTTATGGTTCTTAGAGATAAAATGCGTTTTCTGTCTTGTTCGTCCCATAGAAAACGATGCACGGGACGCTTGTGTATTCTTCCAACTCTCAGAGCGGCACAGTCTCGTCACCATTTCTTTTTCACTACATGTTTTTTGTGTCATAGTAGGTTTAGTCATCCAGTAAATAAAGCTATGGGACTCTTGTGACTTTTGTGTATTCTTCAAACTTCCACTGCCGCACATTATCGTCCCTATTTATTTTTTATTACATTTTTTTGTCATAGGTGGTTTAGTCATCCCGTAAAGAAAGCTAAGGGCGGAGGTAGATGTGTAAAGGGGGACCACGATTTCCATGTATACGGTATGGGCCATGGGGCGCCTAGGAGAAAAATAATGTGATATCAACCAGTTTTCTCAGAGCATCGTCATCCAGTAAAGAAAGCTATGGATGGAGGTAGACCATTGTATCTTTTTAGTATCCTGGTGCTACTTCCATATGTATCATTAGTTGTATAATCACACTCAGTACTGCCTGGGGGTTGGGATGGTATGCTCCTCCCTTCTCCTTTGTTGTTTACTTGCAACAATAAACTATCAATCAGTCAATCAATCAGATAGACGTATAAAGGAAACCACGATTTGCATGTATAGTATGGAAACTTGAGTCTTTCGTAACCATGTGATATACCAACCAGTTTTCTAATAGCATCGTCATCCAGTAAAGAAAGCTAAGGAAGGGGATGAAAACTGTTAAAGGAACTATATGTGGATACTAAATTTTTTTTTAAATGTAGGGCTCCGCCACACATCTTCGTTGGTACCATTTTTTTATTACATGCATTTTTGTCATAATGGGTTTAGTCATCCCACAAAGAAAGCTAAAGACGCAGGTAGATGTGTAAAGCGGACAACGATTTGCATGTATAGTATGGAAACTTTCGTAACCATGCGATATACCAAGCAGTTTTCTAATAACATCATCATCTAGTAAAGAAAGCTAAGGACGGAAATAGAATACTGTAATAGAAACTGCTACACTAATGGTTATTTATGTATGTGTGAAACCCGTAGAGCATCGAAGTAAAAGAAAAAAAAATGAAGCGATTTTCTCATAGCTTATTGCTGCCCACCACCTTACATCTTTCATCATTATAATTGTTTTTTCTCACCTTCATGGATTGGTGGGGTCGTGACGGGTTGTGTATCCTGGACGTGGCAGCAGAACGCAGCTCGTTACCCCCTGCCCCCTCTCCCTCTTCATTACTCCTCTCCCCCTCCTCCTCTCCACCTCCTCCGCGGCTGGCATGTTTGGACAGCAGGCCGACAGCTGTTTACCTGGTCGCCGTCATTCCCGCGTTTCCATGGTGACCCAGCGACATCAAAAACAGTGAATCCTAAGGGCAGGCCGAGGATGGGCTCTGGGGGGCGGGGCGCGTCGGGGAGGATAATCAGTGTTCATCCTTGGGGTTAGGTATGATAGGTCTGGCATTGGGTTCGTGGGTGCGATTTTTTCTTTTTTCGGGTTTCATGATGGGGGCTGATCAGTGGGGAGGCTCAGCTAGGCTCACTGGCAAACCTGGTGTGGCTAATCTACAGGCTTTCTTGGGTGAGGTGCATAATCTAAGCTTGGCGAGGCTGGGAGGATAAGAAAAATGTTTTAAGTTTTTATTTCAAGGAGAGGCGGAACGACGCAGAGCTCATTTATTGAACTCGAAGGTGTTGCTAAGAGTTCAGTGTTAGGAATTGTAGCCTACTGAGTATATGCAGAAACAACTTACCTGATTACTGCATAAATAACACTTCTGAGCAGGTTTTGCTGTAGAAATGTTTCATGCACCTTTGTGAAACCTTGCACTGTCAGCTCAATCTTCCGGTATAAATCCTTTAATCTGGAAATAACACAAATCGGTTATTAGGTTTCGCTACGAGAATCGTCAGTAATAAAAGTGCGGAACGTAATTTCAGGCTATTATTAGCATTTTAATCAAACTATCTCGATTTTGCCGGGTACTTCTGGCTACGTTTTTATAAAATGGAAACTAATATGCCAATGTCAGTAAAGAGGATAATGGCGAAAACGATGATGCCATACAAAACTTACTGTACAAAGACACGCTCAAACGTCTAAATTTGCCCTTTGTGGAAAAAAGCTCGTGAAGGCTTAACTGAGGAAAAAGGGTATTAGCTGGAGTGAAAGATTCTTACAGTAAAACGCAAGCTGTGAATTGTAACAGCCGATTGAGGCTGGAATTTGAACAGGCAAAAAGACGGACAGCAACGAAAACAGAATCACCTTCCTTGCTATGTGGATGAGGGCAATAATAAAAAAATTACTCCTGATAGTGTGTACAAATGTAAAGGGATGGACAGTCGTGCAGTACTTTCCTTTAGGTTGTGCATGATGTAGAGGAATTAAGGTTTACAAAAAATAAATATATACTTCTTTGCCTTATGTACACAAAGTACTACACATTCCCTCCCTCTTGTGGCCAGCACTCAGAGTTGCATGCGTATCCCCCAGACCCTGGTTCGAATCCTGGCCGAAATGGTAGGCCTGCCTAGCCTTCACGTTTCCTTCCCATCCTTTACGCTTTGATTGATGAACTGGCGTCTGATGAGGAAACCTGGAGAGGGGTTATTAAGATGAGCTAAGGTATTTCTGAGGTGGCAGCCTAAGGGTGAGGCCATGAGGGATAGTTCCCCGCCACAAACTCAAAACCGAGGGAACGGAATTGAATACCAAGGCAGTGCTGAGCTTATATATTTTTTTTTGTGTGCGCGCGTCCGTTGGCATCCAGATTGATTGCTTATTTGTTCTATTCCCTGATGTTTTTTTCTTTGCCTGTTTTCCCAATTCTTCCTCCACTTATTATTATTATTATCATCATCATCATCAATTATTTTTAGAGCAACACACGTAGGTAGCCGTATACCACTTCTCGCAGTTGTGCTACATTTTTTTATTTTATCTTTACTTACATTAGCATTATTACTTTCTACAACATTCGGCGCCGCTAGTTGGCAGGAGAGAAGAGGGCGCAGGCTGTGGTGCTGTTGGGCGGGATAGGATTGGGCGGGGCGGGGTTAGGCGGGGCGGGGCGGGGCGGGGTAGGCGACGTGTGTTTATAGTGGCACCGTCTTGAGGCCCATCTCACCCGGCGCTCCCCACTTGACCGGCGCCGCAAATAGACGCGGAGCCGGGCTGGGGGTGAATGAGTAACGTGTAGTTGGTTGTAAAGCACCGGGTGATAGACATATAGTGGATAAGGGGGAAGGAGGAAGAGTGGTATTCAAGCGAGGGTTTTTTTCTTAACTCTTTATCTATGTCTCCCTCCGCTCCAATGATGCGTGGAAATCTCTCAACCATTCCTGTGTCATCGCCAACATTCCTGTCATCGTGTTTTCCATATATTAAAGTGTTTGGCTCGTTAGCCTCGTCACATAAATATTAACATTTTCATTATCGTCACGTTAGCTGTATATACCGTAGTTTCAGGTCACCCCCCCTTCCCCCCCTCCTCTCTCTCTCTCTCTCTCTCTCTCTCTCTCTCTCTCTCTCTCTCTCTCTGGTAAAAAAAAGTGGAAGAGAAAAATGTTACTGGCATTTCTAGAGATTTCTCAGGATGGGTTATTTTGTCCCTTCTCCACAGTGCCAGCCCCGCCCCCTTTCTCTCTCTCTCTCTCTCTCTCTCTCTCTCTCTCTCTCTCTCTCTCTCTCTCTCTCTCTCTCTCTCTCTCTCTCTCTCTCTCATCTTTTTCTTTTTCCTTTCCACCTCTTACTCCTCATTCACATTTTTTTCTTATTTTTATCTTCAATTATTCATCACTTCCTCCTTCTCTGCCTCCTCCACCTCCCCTTTTGGCCCTCCTCTCTTCCCTTCCTCCCCCCTTCCCTCCTTTCCTCCTCCCTTCCATCCGTCCCTCCCTCCAAATTTCATCCACTTTAATTATTTATTTCCTTTTTTTTCCTCCTTCCTCGTTACTGTTCGTTTGGGCCCCGTCACTGTCGCGTCACTGCAGTAGGTTTCTCGTGACGGGGGTGTTTTGGCACCGTCCCTCTTCCTTTTTTCACCCCTCTCCCCCCATCTAAACAACCTAGCCTTCATTTCCCTCCCCCTTTCACGCATGCACTCTATCCTCTGTTTCTGTAGTAACCCTGTACCGTTGACAGATAACAAAGGCTTCTCACTCGGCCGTCCGTCTCCCTTGCCGCAGCCTCCCTCCCTTCTCTTCACCCTCTCCTACACCTTTTCCCGTTGTATTTTTTTCTCCTCTTTGTTGTTTATTCTATTTGTCCTTTAGTAATCCTGTGTCTGTCATCCTGCTTGTTTAGCTGTCACGTAGAGTTGACGGTCCTAAGTGAAGTAAATGGTGTGTGCTGTCGGTTTTCCTGTGCATTTTACTCTCTCTCTCTCTCTTTCTCTCTCTCTCTCTCTCTCTCTCTCTGGCACACTCGCGCTCACACACTCACACACACACACACACACACACACACACACACACACACACACACACACACACACACACACACAGAGGCACGCGCACGCAATGAACATTTTTTAAATTTTTTTTGGGCAATATTGAAAAGGTCAAGAAATTCATCCAAGTATACAAATGTGTTGGCACGCGGTTCGTTTACACTCTTTGCTCCCAACCACCCCCACCACCCCCACCACCCTCATTGCTACCTATCTACCTTGCATATATATGAAGGTCGTACACGCCTTTTTGTTTCTATTATTCTCGCACGTGCCCTTCTTCAATATATGTGTGTGTGTGTGTGTGTGTGTGTGTGTGTGTGTGGTGTCTATTTTGAACAGTATTACGCTATCTCTCTATATACCGAACCTATATTATCATTACCGTATATATTATCTCTCTCTCTGGGCGGCTGTTGCTAAGGCCACTGCTGCTGTTGGGTTGGCTAGGCGTGCAAGGGGGGGGGGGGGTGAAGAAGGTGGGGGGTTGGGGGGTTGTGGAGGTTGAGGTGGGGGTGGTGATGGGGGTGGGAGTGACGTCCAGGAAGTCGCCACCACCACCACCACCACCAGGCAGCACCACCACCAGCCGTCACGAGGTAATGTGTTGATTGTGGCACAGAGTCAGTTGGCACCCCCTCACCTTTCCCCCCTCCCCCTCTCCCCCTTTTTTTCCCCTCCCCCCCCCTCGTTTCATCCTTGTCTCCCTCTTCCCCCTTCCCCTCCCTCATTTTTGTTCCCTCTCCTTTTCCTTCATATTTTTTTCTATTTTTCCCGCAGCCTTTTTCCTTTCCCTTGCCCTTTTTTCCTCCTCATCTTTATTACCCTTTGGCTCTCACGTCCCCTACACTCCCTTACTCTTCCCCTCCCTTACCCTTCCCCTCCCTCATTTTTGTCCCTCTCCTTTTCCTTCATACTTTTCTCTATTTTTCCCTCAGCCTTTCTCCTCTCCCTTGCCCCTTTTTCCTCCTCATCTTTATTACCCTTTGCCTCTCACGTTCCTTAAATTCCCTCACTCTTCCCCTCCCCCATCCTTGCCTTTCCTCACCCTTCCCTTCCTTCACCCTTCATTCTCTCCCTCCCCTTTTCCTTCTTTCCGTCATGTTCTCTCACTCGCCCTCACCCTCCTTCACCCTTGCCCTCCACTCTTTCATTCTCCCCCCTACCCTTCCCCTCTCTCACCCTTGCCCCCCCCCTCATCCACCACACTGTTCATCACGTACCCCATCCTTTCATCCACTAACTCATCCACCTTTTCATCCAACCCAACCCTCTACCCTCGTCCATTTTTGTTCCACCCTCCATCTATTCACCCACGTCACTACCACTCATCCACCACATCGATTTCACCCTCCATCCACTCATCCACCTCCACTCCATTCGCCCTCCCCGACCTCTCCACTCATCCACCACACTTAAACTCATTACGTAATTTATCCTTTGCCTAATGGTACACTCACTATCACCTCTCACCCTTGATTAGTTTTCTCTCTCTCTCTCTCTCTCTCTCTCTCTCTCTCTCTCTCTCTCTCTCTCTCTCTCTCTCTCTCTCTCTCTCTCTCTCTCTCTCTCTCTCTCTCTCTCTCTCATGCACCATTATTATCACCACCACCACTACAGTCACCACCACCACCACCACCACCACTACAGTCACCACCACCACCACCACCGTTGCCTCACCTGTTTGTCACGTTCTTTCACCTCCATGAATTGCAATGACTTGTACGGAAATGTGCGACTATGACCCCCGGTGACCTCCCCCCCTCCCTCCCTCTCTCTTGCTCCCTTCCCCTCTTTTTCACCCTTCCTTTTTTGCTCTCCCACTCCTCCTCCCTTTTAGCTTCTTGGTTTGTTTTGGCGTCGACATCCTCCTTGCTTGTTGGTGTTGCCGGCGGGGGAGAAGGGAGGGAGGTTAGGCGGGAGAGGTACGGAGGGAGAGGGAGGAGATTGCTGAGTGACACCTCGACGGATTTATTGCAAAGGTGTGTGCCTGTGTAAAGGGAGGAATCAAGGTTTGTGTGGGTGCATTTGAGGTGAGGTGAAGTGAGGGAGAGTTGAAGTGAGGTGAGGTGAGGTGAGGGGATAGCGATGCCAATAAGGTGGAGGAGGTGAAGAAGATTGTGGGGGCGGGGCGTGGAGTGGACGGTAAGGAGTCAAGAGGCTGGAGAGTATTTCTGGCCTGGCGACTGAATACTTATGAGGCTCGTGGAAATGAGGGCTGGGAAGAAGTGGACGACGGAGGCGCTGAGGAGGAGGAGCGAGGAAAAAGATGAAGGGAAGGGGCCACAAAAAAGAGAGAGAGAGAGAGAGAGAGAGAGAGAGAGAGAGAGAGAGAGAGAGAGGCGTGTGTGTGTGTGTGTGTGTCCTGATCGGAAGGAAGGGAAGAAGGCGTTGGCAATGACGGTAGTGGAACTCGTAAAAACTTGTCACGTCGAGGGGAGGTCGCCTAATGGAAGTGATTCGCAGTTTGTATTTTAATAGTTTTTTATTACTTTCGCTCCGCATCTGGATGTTACAATGGACATTTCCCGTGCCCGTTCGTACCAACATTTTTCACGGACCGTGCCTGTCACTCTGCGTCGCAAATTATTACAATGGCATAACTTAGTCCCTTTGTCAGTTTTAATCGAGTGTTAAATACCAAACATTTTTAATTATTTGAAGTGTTGCCTTTGTCGCTGCCGTTTATATATATATATATATATATATATATATATATATATATATATATATATATATATATATATATATATATATAGAGAGAGAGAGAGAGAGAGAGAGAATAAATCATATCATCAAAATGATAAAGGTGTCTCCTCGGGGACAAACATAGAATGGAGTCAGACGGGCCGGACGGCGCGTCGTCGCCGCCACCCTCGGCGAGGCGCACTTGAAGGTGGTGCTGGTGGTTCAGTTTTAACCAGACGTGTTCAGTTGCACCGCTGTGGTAAGGAGCATGTCTGTCTGCCACACGACATAGTTGCTCATGAAATACCTAGATTATTACAGTATAATAGCCCTGGCCTGAAGCTGACTTTTATGTATCTAGATTCATTGAAAATTTAATTGATACGACTTATTCATTAAAATAAACAGTTTTCTCCCCCGCACAGATGCTGTCCATATACAGGGGTCTTGTCCGCCCTCGTATGGAGTATGCATCTCACGTGTGGGGGGGCTCCACTCACACAGCTCTCTTGGACAAAGTAGAGTCAAAGGCTCTTCGTCTCATCAACTCCCCTCCTCATACTGACGGTCTTCTACCTCTTAAATTCCGCCGCCATGTTGCCTCTCTTTCTATCTTCTATCGATATTTTCATGCTGCCTGCTCTTCTGAACTTGCAATTTGCTTGCCTCCCCCCCTCCCGCGGTCCCGCTGCACTCGACTTTCTACTGTAGCTCATCCCTATACTGTTCAAACACCGTATGCAAGAGTTAACCAGCATCTTCACTCTTTCATCCCTTACACTGGTCTGGAACAGCCTTCCTACTTCTGCATTTCCTCCTGCCTATGACTTGACCTCATTCAAGAAGAGTGTATCAAGACACCTCTCCACTCGAAATTGACCTCTCTTTTGGCCACTCTTTACTTTTGTCTATTATGGGAGCGGTGAGTAGCGGGTTGTTTTTTTCTACACTCTTTTTTGTTGCTCTTGAGCCGTCTCCTTTGTTGTAAAAAAAAAAAGTAATATACGAAATTTTCAAGGGTCTCAAGGCATCAAATTAACTTTTTGCACGGTGGAGGTGTCTCCTGGAGAACAGGTACGGCTGCCAAAGTGATTTCACAAGAGCCGTTGTGAAACAGATATTAACTCGACATAGAACGGCTTCTGATTTCGCAATAATATTCTCGGTAAGATGGAGACAGAAATTGCCCCGCTTATTCCCAGTCCTGACCGAGGCGTGCTGGAGCGCTAGTGATAAGTGTGTATTTCATGACGGGAGATTCAGCTAATGAAGGCCTCGATTATTGGTAGAATCCCTTCCGTTGCCTCGACGCATTGTGGGGCTGGCTCTAAAGGCTGAGAGAGAGAGAGAGAGAGAGAGAGGCACTCACACACACACTCGCGCGCATTTTGTACGTTCACTCATCCACGTACACACGAGTCTAGATTAAGACGTACACAGGCAGCGTGACGCACACACATCGCCGCCCTGTGTGTACGTTTGTGTGACACCACCACTTCGTGTCTTGCCTACGTGTGCTGCCGCATGTACACACACACACACACACACACACACACACACAGGTTGAGATAGACGGAGATGAATAATGTCATAATTTAGGACAGTCATTGATATATTGGTCATTATCATATTTTTCTCGCTCTTCCTTCAGTTTTCTTTTTCTGCATTCCTTCATCCCCCTTCCCCACCCCGCTCCTCACACCCACCTCCCCCCCTTGCCCCACCCCGCCCCCTTCACCCTCTCGTCATCACAAGTCATATTTAGCCTCCTGCTGCCACCTTCACGCTTTGATTTTCCGAGTTTTCCTCCGTGCCAGACACCGTAACGACTTGGCCCCGCGTGCCACCTCGACGCATGGTCCTTCCCCCACGACAGCAGCAGCACAGGAAATGTCTAATGGTGCCCTCAGTATGGTACTCCTCATTCACATGCATTTCCTTCCTTCTCTTCCTTTTCTTCTTCCTCGTTTCAACCGCTGCTGTACCTCCTGTTTCCGCTTCCTCCTTTTCCTTTTCCTTCTTCCCCCTCTTTCGTCTTGTCCCTCCCCTTGGTGCTGTTCCCTCTTCTCCTCCTCTGCCTCCTCTTGCTCCTCCTCCACCTCCTCTTCATTTTCTTCTTCCTCGTTTCTACTACTGGTGTTCCTTCTGTTTCCGTTTCCTTCTTTTCCTTTCTCCTTCTCCCTCTCTCGTCCTATTGGTCCTGTTCCCGCTTCTCCTCCTCTGCCTCTTCTTGCTCCTCCTCCACCTCCTCAACCTACTTCACTTAATTGTCCTTCCTCCCTCTCCTCCTCCTTCTCTTGCTCCGGCTTCTGTTCTCCTTCCTCTTACTTCTCCTCTCTCTTATATTTTCCCTTTTCTTTTTCTTTCTTCTCCTCCTCCTTACCCTTCTTCTTTTCCTCTTCCTCCTCCAACCATGACATTACATAAACCACCACCATGTCTAGGAGTTCACCTTGAGGTCGAGAGTACATGTCACCTTCTCGTCACCTTCCCGTCACCTCACCGTTGCTCGTGGCCCCTCGTGTGACAGGCAGGCAGGACCCCCGAGGCCGCAGCACCGTGACGCCGCGCCACGGTGTCGGGGGTAAATAGTGGCACCTCTGGGCACATTGAGGAAGTTCATTTACCTCCCAGGGGGCGAAAAATAGGGGCTCTTGAAGGGGAAGAGGAGTTAGAGGTGTGTGTGTGTGTGTGTGTGTGTGTGTGTACGGACGTGGGAAATTAACTAACGGTACATATCTTTGTGTGTAGCTATGACAGGCTTCCCTCGCCGCGGGTGATAATTCCACACACTCGTCACGCACAAAGAAGGGAGGGACGAGCAGCGGCGGGCCGGGCGTGCGTGTGTGTTTCCCGCTCCCCGGCTTTTCCGGCTGAACTAAAACGGCCCGGCAGAAATAGAGGACATGAAGCAATCTTAATTAAAGGTGATCGTGACTGCAGTGCCAAAAAGAGTTGAGCAACTCGTATTCGTTGTTGCAATTGTTTAATGTCAACCCAGTCCATGAATCTATAATTAGAAAGAGGACAGATATCGGATGCAGTGTTTCGAGAAACAAAGAACTGTTATTATATGTAACTCATCAGGGGGAAGTGTAAACATTTATACATTTATTGTTTCTACCTATCTAATCATATCAGCAGCCGAGGCTTATATCAGTTGCAGAAAGAACCCTTAATACTTTATTGAAGTCTTGAAAGGATTAAACTAAAAAAGTAAAAGCATTGAGTTGGGAGACAGGCTAAGAGATACTCTGTTGCATTATGTGGAGAACAAATGGATATGTGCCAATCTTATCTGTATAGTATTGACATCAAACAGACAACTATCAACAGAGGTGGACTGAGTTGAGCATTTAACTGAACAACACAGGCAGACAGCGAGATAAGTTAGTTGTATTCTTATAACTCTTCCGAGTTACTGAAGCAGACAGCAGCAGAGGTGGTGGACGGCATGAGAGGCCTTTGTTTGGTCCTCGGCTAACAAGCGTTTCACTGTGCTGAGGGTGATGAACGCGTATGGGTGCCTGCAATCTATCTATATCCATCATTATCCATCTATCTTTTTTTACCTACCTACCTATCTATCTATCTATCTATCTATCTATCTATCTACCTCTCTATATATCTGTTTATGTATATCTATACCTATCTGTCCATCTATCTATCTGTACCAAGCATTGTTAGAACGTTCACGTTGTAATAATGAAGGATGAGAATACATATGAATTCCATAGTGTTTATTTGTACCGTTCTTTCATAATGTAAATGGACTGCCATTTTTAGTTTTAATAGTGCATCACGGAGCTTAACTGCGAGGATTGTAGAACCCATAATTATTTTCATATGTACATTTTCATATAACAGTTGACTCTCTTCATAAATGCAACAGACAATGCTACCCTGCAGAAAAAGAAGAAAAAAATGATGCAAACTTATACCGTAGAGTTTACCAGGAAGTGCCCCATGTGGAATTTATACATCCTGTCCCGTTAAATGAAGAACGTTCCCCAATTTGGTTTGTGTGGCAGCAGATGTGTTGGGGACGAAGTGGCAGCGTGTTGAGGATGGAAATGGGGTAGTGAGGTGGAGGGGTGGACGGCTGGTAGTAGTGGTGGGTGGAGGTGTGGAAGGGTCAGGATGGGCACGGCAAGAGGAAAGGAGGGAATGGCATGTGGTGTGGTTGAGGTGGATGGAGGGTGTATGGGAAGGGGGCGGGGGTGGGGTTGGGGGTTGGGGGGGGGTCACACCTGCCTGCAAACACTCCGTAAAAATCAGAGCAGAATTTCTCCCCAGCTCACGTCAGTCCCGACAGGAGGAAAGGGAAGAGAGGGACAGAGGGAGGAGGAGGAGGAGGAGGAGCACGGGCCCTTATCCTCCGTCCTCTCTCCCTCCTCTTCTCGTTCTTTTTCCCCTTTGCTTGCCTTCCTCTTTTTTGGTCTCTTCCTGTTTTCCCTGTTCTGTTCATATACATATTTTAGCATTTTTTTTTTTGTTTGTTTCCCCTCTCCCCTTTGTTACATTTTCTCTAACTTTCCTTCCCCTGCGTATAATCTGCAAGACATCAGTACAAGTTTTTCTCTATCGTTTCTGATTCTGGCGTTTATTCCTTCCTTCCTCAATTTCTTTTCTCCCCAACCTTCCTGCGCAAGTTTTCCCCTTTTACTATCCTAGCCATACAATCTTGGCTTTCTCTCTCTCTCTCTCTCTCTCTCTCTCTCTCTCTCTCTCTCTCTCTCTCTCTCTCTCTCTCTCTCTCTCTCTCTCTCTCTCTCTCTCTTTTCCCTTCCCGCCGCAGAGATGTCCTTTCATTTCTATTTTTTTGTTTTGTTTTCTCTTTTCTATTTTTATTCCTCCTTCTCGACCTATTTCCGGGATTACTTTTTTTTTTCCAGGATTATTTTTACCTGTCATACTGCTGGAGGACTCTTTTCTTGGTTCAGTGTTTTTCTCCCCGCTTTCCTGCCGTGTTTTTTTTTCTCGTTTTTTTTCTTCCTCCATTTTTACGGAATCTTCCTTGTTGTCTTCATTGATCTTATTTCATCCAACCTGTGGCCATTTCCTCGTCTGACGTGTGTGTGTGTGTGTGTGTGTGTGTGTGTTTGTTTGTTTGTGTGTGTGCTGGTGTTCACTGCTTTTCAACATTAGCAACACAAACAAAAAGAACACCAGAGCGTTCACCCGTTTTGTTGCGTGTGTGGCAGGTCTCTGGAACACGCGCGGGATACGGAGGTCGGCTGTCATCTGATGAGCGTCTATGCTGGTGTAGCTTTGTGCAGAGAGGTGCGGGAAGAGGATCACCGCCACGCCCCCTCCCCCCCCCCCCCCACACACACACATACACACACACTCTTTCCTTCCCCGCACGCACATTACCATCGACATTTTACTGACACACCAATATTAAACACGTTTTCTGCCTCGCACCCCAGGTCTAGTATCTAAAAATCTACGGGAATTTTGAGAATGAACGAGTGAGCTATACTGATGGTACGAACATAAGTTTATAGGAAGAAAAGATATCTCTATAAACCTTGATATACGAACGATTATATACTTTTATTTCCTGGACTAGACTATCAGCGGGTCGTGTAATAGTTTTCCTTTTTCAATTAATGAGGAGTTAGATCGTTCATCGCGTCAAGGTTTTAATTTTGTTTAATGCACGTCATTTGTTTGCTTCTGTTTTATTTATCATTTGGTTAATTTTCAAGAATTTTCGACTTTTCATAGATTTTTTTCTTTTTTCAAAGCTATTCAGCAATTATTTTAATGTTTTACGAGTTTTATTTCCTAATGAGTTGTTTTTATATGTATTTTGATATTCATATATGCTTTTATTATTAAAAGTTTCACGTTTTCTACACGATTTTTGCGGTTTGTCACTAATTTATTATCTATCTACCGATCTATCTATCGATCTCTCTTCTCAGCGCACAGACAGAAAATGAAATCACTGACTGGTAACGTGTGTGTGTGTGTGTGTGTGTGTGTGTGTGTGAGAGAGAGAGAGAGAGAGAGAGAGAGAGAGAGAGAGAGAGAGAGAGAGAGAGATGAGGGGGGGGGAGACATGTGATTGAGTTATTTTGGGTGGTGAGGGTGGTGATGTGAGTGTGGGTGGTGGGGGAGGAGGAGGAGATGCAGGAGGGATGGAGGTGAGGAAGTACCGGTCTCATACCCCTCTACCCAATTCCCCCTCCCCCCCTCCCCCTCCTTTCCATCCTGTTGGCACTGGTGATGGGTGAAAGAGGCTGTGAGGAAAGTGTACATGTGTGTGTGTGTGTGTGTGTGTGTGTGTGTGTGTGTGTGTGTGTGTGTGTGTGTGTGTGTGTGTCAGCTAGAAAGCAAGTAAACAAGGTGATGTGGCAATAGGAGGAATGAGTTTTAAAGAACGAGGAAGCTGTGGGTTGGTATGGCGCCCAAGCAAGAGGGGGAGGGGGCGGAGGGAGAGAGGACAAATTGAGGGAGGAAAAGTCAGGGAAGAACTGTGGACTAGGGATGCAGTGATGGAGGAAAATGAGGGTGAGACGAGAAGGGATGAGACAGGGAAAAATAGGGATGTGATGTGAATAGGGAGAGTAGGCTGTGTTATGAGGTGAGACAAGTGAGAGGTCAGGTGTGAGAGGTCAGGTGATGGACAGTAGTGGTCAGGATTTTAGAGGGAGGGGTTATAAAGCAAATGGGGAGTAAAAATGTGAGGAAGAACCTGACTACATACCTATCACCTTGTCTGCTACCTCCGTTCTTGCCTACCATAGTCTGCCTGTCTGTCTCCCTATTTTCTTTTTTACAGCAGAGGAGACAGTGCAAGGGCGTTAAAAAAAAGAAAACAACAATGGAAAAAAAAAGACTGCTACTTATTGCTCCTGAATAGAGTAGAGTGAGTGAGTCTGCCTACGTTTCTGCCTGCTGCTTATAGTGTGCCTGCCTGTCTTCCCGTCTCCCTTTCTGCTTGCCTGCCTTCCTGCCTGCCTTCGAGCCTGCCTTTCTCCCTTTCTGCCTGCCTGCTTGACTCCCTATTTTCCTGTCTGCCTGCCTCTTTTCTTCCCTATCACTCTGCCTACGTTTCTGCCTGCTGCTTATAATGTGCCTGCCTGTCTTCCTTTCTCCCTTTCTGCTTGCCTGCCTGCCAATCTGCCTGCCTTCGAGCCTGCCTTTCTCCCTTTCTGCCTGCCTGCTTGACTCCCTATTTTCCTGTCTGCCTGCCTCTTTTCTTCCCTATCACTCTGCCTACGTCTCTGCCTGCTGCTTATAATGTGCCTGCCTGTCTTCCTTTCTCCCTTTCTGCTTGCCTGCCTTCCTGCCTGCCAATCTGCCTGCCTTCGAGCCTGCATTTCTCCCTTCCTGCCTGCGTACCTCGTTGATCGACAGTGTTTGTTGGCGCTGTCTAAATCTTCGACACCGGCGGCCATTGCCAACATAAACATTGCACCGAGTTTACTCCTGCTGCTGGTTCAACACCACCGCCGCCACTCCCACCACCACCACAAACACCACCACCTCCATTACTGCTATCACCACCATCCCTGCAACCATCATCACCGCCATTATCGTCACCAGCACCACTGTCATCATCACCACCACCACCACCACCTCCACCACCACCTCCTCCAGCGTTATCACCACCACCGCTCAGTGCTACATTTGTTTCTACAATTACCATGGGTTACACTTACTCTGTGTGTGTGTGTGTGTGTGTGTGTGTGTGTGTGTGTGTGTGTGTGTGTGTGTGTGTGTCTCTCTCTCTCTCTCTCTCTCTCTCTCTCTCTCTCTCTCTCTCTCTCTCTCTCTCTCTCTCTCTCTCTCTCTCTCTCTCTCTCTCTCTCTCTCTCTCTCTCTCTCTCTCTCTCTCTCTCTCTCTCTCTCTCTCTCTCTCTCTCTCTCTCTCTCTCTCTCTCAAACAGAGAGAGAGAGAGAGAGAGAGAGAGAGAGAGAGAGAGAGAGAGAGAGAGCGGCGTCTTTCCTGAGCCATGGAGGCGCCGCAGGACAACACAATTATCCGTCCCTCCAAAGAATAGTCTTCCACTATCGGAAAACAATACACGGAACTTTATGCGCCGCTCCCGCAGAAAGTTTTACGACGTCGCTGTAATCCGGCAATAATCGAATAAGTGCAGGAAGTATTTTGCGACTGAGTTTCAAGGGGGTGGGTAGTATGGTAGCTTTAAGGATTTCATTTTTCGTAGAAGGAGAACTGAGGGAGGTAGCGGGTAGGAGCAACGCCCGTGATCTCAGACGCTTTCTACTCCCATAACAAATACTTTCAAAGGCTACAGAGGAGTTTAATCGGGTTTTTAAGAGTGTCTTGTGAGGTTCATGGTGCAGAAGCATTGTCAAACTATCACTAGGCGCATACAATTACCCATGGAAATGCCCACAACCTCTAGTAAAGCCTTATCAAATGTGGACGTGTGACCCCGAAATGTTTGAGAATATGGGTCCAGGGCCTTAGGTGGGAGAGGGTGAATCAACGGGCGTGGTGAAGGATGGAAGAATACCCAGAGATGTTTTCTTTATAATCTTTTGTGTGTTGGTGTTTGTGTTCTCACCATTCTTTACTTTGTGTCCTTTGTCGATTCCTCTTTTCATGTATCTTTCTCTGTCTGGCATGAAAGGGAAGGAAGAAAAGAAGTGAATGAAAAGTTAACAATACGAGGAGTGAAAACAATGACGAAGAAATGACATGCACGGAACTTAAAAAAAAAAAAGGCTGTGAATGGTAAACTAAGTAAGTCTCTCTCTCTCTCTCTCTCTCTCTCTCTCTCTCTCTCTCTCTCTCTCTCTCTCTCTCTCTCTCGCCATCCTCCGAAGTCTTTGTCCCAGTCTATTACTTTCCTCTCCTCTGTTCTTTGTTGTTCTTTTTGTCGATCGCTCTTGGCGGTGCTGAAGCATCATTCAATTTCCGCTTACGGTGGGGATTGGAAAAATTCTGGTGATGTGATGAGCGAGCCAGAGCGAAAGGGAGAGCAAGAGAGAGCGAGAGAGAGCGAGAGAGAGCGAGAGAGAGCGAGAGAGAGCGAGAGAGCGAGAGCGAAAAGGAGAGCGAGAGAGAGCGAGAGAGAGCGAGAGAGTTAGCGAGAGAGAGTTAGCGAGAGAGAGTTAGCGAGAGAGAGTTAGCGAGAGAGAGAGCGAGAGCGAGAGCGAGAGAGCGAGAGAGCGAGAGAGAGCGAGAGCGAGAGAGAGCGAGAGCGAGAGAGAGCGAGAGAGAGCGAGAGAGAGCGAGAGCGAGAGAGAGCGAGAGAGAGAGATGAAAAGACGAAAGGTAGGATGGATAAGGAAAATAGAAAAGCAGGAAATAGGATAATGGACGTAGCTGACTGAGATACATGTGCACGTATATGTGTGTGTGTGTGTGTGTCTGTGTGTGTGTGTGTGTGTGTGTGTGTGTGTGTGTGTGTGTGTGTGTGTGTGTGTGTGTGTGTGTGTGTGTGTGTGTGTGTGTGTGTAAAGAAATAGTGAGTTAGGAGTGACAGTACGAGCTATTTTCTGTTCAGCGTGAAATAATTGGCGCTCTTAGTTTGTGAATAGAATCAGCAAATTGAATATTGGTGACGCTCTCCCTCGCTCTCTCTCTCTCTCTCTCCCCCCTTTCTCTCTCTATGCCTGTCTGTCTTTCTGTCTGTCTGTCTGTCTGTCTTAGCACGTTACTGGAGGAGATTAGCAATAGCGGGTATGTACTAAGCAAAGAAGGAGTTAATACACTTCTCGTTGCAAAAAGGCCATGTTGACTTTGCTACAAGAAACGTGTACTTATATATAATCAACTAGCTTTTTCGCGGCCACTGTTTGAGTAGGAGAAAGGTGAGTATATGAGAGAGGGAGAAAGAGGGAGAGGGAGAGGAAGGAGGAGGAATGCAAGCGAGGGAGATGAATGCTCTAGGCCACATTACAGCTGTTTGAGAGTCGGGGGGAGTGACAGGAGACGTCATCCTTTCCTTACTGTTTATTTTCCCACCTCTATGCCTCCTGTTCCTCTCCTCTTCTCTACCTCTCCACCTCTCCTCTTTATCACCAGTTCCGTCCCTCCCCTGCTCTTTGTTTTCCCACCTCTCTCTCTCTTCCTTCTTTCCTTCTTTTCTATTATAATTCTCCTTCCCTTCCTTCTCTACCCATTTCCTCACCTCTGTGCCTCCTGTTCCTCTATATTCTTCTCTACCTTCCCTCCCTTACCCTTGTCTATGTCTCTCTCTCTCTCTCTCTCTCTCTCTCTCTCTCTCTCTCTCTCTCTCTCTCTCTCTCTCTCTCTCTCTCTCTCTCTCTCTCTCTCTCTCTCTCTCTCTCTCTCTCTCTCTCTCTCTCTCTCTCTCTCTCTCTCTCTCTCTCTCTCTCTCTCTCTCTCTCTCTCTCTTCCCCTTCGTCCATTCTGATATAATTCTCCTTGCCTTCCTTCACTTCCTATCACCGGTTTCCTCTTGTCCTCCCTTCCTCTTGTCCTCCCTTCCTCTTGCCTCCAGCCCTGCAGCCCACCGCCTCTCCCATTCTTCTTCCTGGTTGCTCCTTCTTCTCTCTGTCCTCGTAACCTCTTCCCTCCTCTCTCGTTCCTTCCTTTCCTTTCCTTCTTAGTTTCCTCCTTCGTTCCTCCTCCCCTCGCTTATTTCCTCATCCTTCCTTCCTTCCTTGCATTTTAATTCGTATTCTTGCTTTCCTTCCTGTTCTCCGGCTTCCGATATATTTGCTTCTTCCCTTCCATTTCCTCTTTATTCTCCTCTTCGTTCTTGTTTTCCTTGGTAGTTTATTCTTTGCCTTTCCTCTTCCTGGTCTTCGTATATTCTCTGCAATCTTCCTCCTGTCATCTATCTCGGTCTTTTTATCCCTTCATTTCCATTCTCTTTTATTTCTGCCCTTTTTCTTCTCTTATTTGCCTCTTCGCGTATTCATAATTTTCTTAGTAGCCTCTCCAAATATCCTGCTTTCGATTATTTTTCTTTTCTATGTCCTGCTTCCGATATCTTTTCTTATATTTCCTTTATCAATTTCCTTATTCCTACCTTTCCTTTTTACATTCTCCTTTCTTCCTTTCCTCCAAACCTTGTCTTTCATATTTTCCTTCATTACAATATTACTCTTCCTCCTTGCTTTATCTTTCAATTCTTCCATTTTTTTTTTGTGTTTGTCTTGTTTCTTATATATGTCCTCATCCATCTCCTGTATTTTTCCTTATTCCCCATCTATACCTGTAGCTTTCCTTTTTCAATCCCCTCTCGTCCTAAACCTCGTCCTTCCTTGTATACTCCTCTTTTTTTGTATGTTATTTCCACCTTCTCTTCAAATTTCCTCCTCCTTCTCTTCCTTACCTTACCTTCCAATTCTTCCCTTTCCCTTCCCTTCAACCCCATTACCTTCTTCTTACCTTAGCTTTCCATTTTACCCTTTTCCCTTCCCTTCAGCCCCTCTTCTTCTCTCCCCACCTTACCTTCCCATTTTACCCTTTTCCCTTCCCTCCATCCCCATTTTCCTTCTCCCCACCTTATCTTTTCATTCCCCTTTCCCTTCCCTTCAACCCCTTTCCCTTTTCTCTCCTTTCCCACCTTTCCATCCTCCCCTTTCCCTTCCTTCCAGCCCTTCTTTCCCTTCTCTCGCCCCTCATACCTTTCCTCCGATATTCCCTTCCTCGCTGCCCTCCCTCCCGCCCTTCCCTCCTCTAACCCCCCTCCCCCCCCTTTTTTGACCTTCTCCTGACCTCCATTTTTCTAGACACCGTTCGTTGCCCCCGCCCTGTCCTCCTCACGTTTCTTGCCTTTATTTTCCTTTCCCCCTTTTTTTTTATCAGCCTCTCTCTCTCTCTCTCTCTCTCTCTCTCTCTCTCTCTCTCTCTCTCTCTCTCTCTCTCTCTCTCTCTCTCTCTCTCTCTCTCTCTCTCTCTCTCTCTCTCTCCTTGTTTACTGCCGTCATTTTCTTTCCTCCCTCTCTTCATATGCATATTTTTGCTTCCTTTTTCCTCTTGCTATCATCCTCCCTCCCTCTATGCATGCTTTATCTCTTGTTATGCCCTTCTCCAACATTCCTCCTTTTTCTTTCCTTCGTCTCCTTCCCTTTATATTTTTTCCTCTCCTGCCCAACACGTTTCCACATATATTCTTGTTTTCGTATCTCCTTCTTTCGTCCTTTCATCTCCTATCTTCTTCCGCATCACTCTTTCCCTCTTTCTCTTCCTTCTCCCTAGCTCCTCCTTTCCTCTACCACATTAATTTTCTCCTTTTTTTTTATCTCTTCCCTTCCCTTCATTTCCAAGCTGCAGAAGATGGCACCGTGTTGATGTTTAGATAGAGATGACAGGAAAAAAAAGCCCATTAGAAGACGATGCCTGCCGGTGCCAGTGTTGAGGAAGAAGAGGGGAGGAGGGGGTGAGGGGCTGTAGTGAGAGGGAAGATGTGAAGGGCTGTGGTGCTGGAGGAGGGGCTAAAGGAATGAGTTATCGTAGTGGGTTGAGGACAGTTTAGAAGGAAGGAGGGTGTTGAGTTGGTTAGGGAAGAAGAGGGAGGGAGGGGGTTGAAAGGGGGTGTTTGAGGGGGAAGGAAGGATGTGAAGTTATAGTAATGTGTTTAGGGGTTGCTAGTGATGGGGGAAGAGAGGGAAGGAGGGGTTGAACTGGTTAGGGAAGAAAGGGGGAAGGGGGTGTTTGAGGAGGAAGGGAGAGGGGAAAGGATGTGGTGTGTGCGAGAGGGGAAGAGATGGGTGATGGGTGAGTGTTGTTGGTTTGGGTGAAGGTGTGAGTGAGGGGAAGAAGGAAAGAGGGGAGGAAGTAGGTGAAGTGAGGGTAAAGGGACAGGTGTGTGTGTGTGTGTGTGTGTGTGTGTGTGTACTGAAGCGCCAGGAGCAGCAGGGTGAGCGGTGGTTTGGGGTGGGGTGAGTGTGGTGGGTTAGTGGTGTGCGTGGCGGAGTGTGGCGAGAGCTGGGGTGTGGGTGCGGTTCGTTGCATGCTGTGAAGGTTTATGACTGTGTGGCACGATGGGTGTGTGCTGTAAAGGTGTGTGAGGGTGTGGTGCGCAGGGAGGGCTGTTCGGTTGACTGGCTGGCTGGCTGGCTATAGTAATGTAGCTTGTAAGTGGGATGGTGCGGGAGGGGAGGCGAGGGGAATGGAAGGGAGCGGAAATGTTATGGCACTAAGCCTCCTGTGGTGATGGTAAGGGTGGTGGTGTTTGGACTGGGTGTTTGGGGGAAGCGCTGATAGATGAAAGTGTTGGTGATGGTAATGGTGATGGTGTTGAAAGAGTTGGTATGGTGGAAGGGTCTGTTTATTACATCAGCTGAAGGACGTTGTTGATACTAACGTAATAACAGGTGGCCGTGTTTATTAATGCGCGACATGGTGGTATAACATTTCGCTATTCATCTTTTGGTGTCGGTGGTGTAATAAAGTGTTGTGTTCTCCGCCCGCGGGGGAAAGAAAACACGTTATCACCTAATACGTGTAGCGTTACCGACCCCCGGCCGCGGCGACACAAGGGGGAGGGCCGCGGGGGGGTGGCGTTAATTACTGTGCTGCTTCTAATTGTATATAATTTGCATCAAATTTTCTTTCACTGTGTAATATTTTGCGTGTCGCGAAGTGTTTTATATATATATATATATATATATATATATATATATATATATATATATATATATATATATATATATATATATATATATATATATTCTTGTCGTCGTTTCTCTGTAGTATCTAAAGATCTTCCCATGATTTTCTTCCTCTAGTACCGTTCGTTATCATTTACTCTCACACGGTTGGACACGTACTTATTAAAATCGTACTCATTTCATCATTTTCACTTTTATTTAATATTTCACCCTTTGAACTTCCTATATTTTCTCTCCATATCATTTATCTCCATTCCCTCCCTTTGGGAGTCACATTGGGCATGGATCCAAGAGTCATATATACACGTTCAGTCTGTCAGTCAGTGGATATGAACGGAAATACCAAGAGTCAAGGCCACACATCGAGGTCCGTCAATCCTCCTTACCTGGCACAGGATACACCTTGACCACTGCCCGTCTGCCTGCCTGCCTGCCTGTCCGTCTGCCTGCCTGCCCGTCTGCCTGCCTGCCTGCCTGCCTGTCCGTCTGCCTGCCTGCCTGCCTGCCTGCCCGTCTTCCTGCCTGCCTGCCTGCCTGCCCGTCTGCCTGCCTGCCTGCCTGCCTGCCTGCCCGTCTGCCTGCTTGCTTGTTTTGTTAGCACTGGCAGCATGTCAAAGAGATGGTGCTGACTTAGGGATCAAAGGTCAAGGTTACTAGACCAGAAAAATAAAAGACAAAGCAACGAATTACATCAGGCGGGCCTCGGGGTTGCATGAAATTAGGAGCTATTCTAATTGCGAAATGTTGCTGTTGCTGCTGCTGTTTTCATCATTATTCGCAGTAGTATATTCCGTCCATCGTTATCAGTTTGGCTAGTTGTAGTAGTAATAGTAGTAGCAGTAGTAGTAGTAGTTTATAAAAGTAGTAAAGGCAGCAGCAGCAACAGAGTAGTAGTAGTAGTAGTAGTAGTAGTAGTAGCAGTAGTAGTAGTAGTAGTAGCAGTAGCAGTAACGTGGAAGTAGCCGGTAAAACAGCATTAGTCTAACCTTACTCAGGAGCTGAAATTAGCGTTGGATAAGCCAGCCCGCCAGCGTGATGATGTCAATGGAAATCTATACGTGCTGGTCCTGGCGGAGCGGGGCGGGGCAGGGTGGGGTGGGGCGGAATGGGGCGGGGCCTGTGTTGTCTGGTCTGTGGTGGCTGCGGCGGCGGGTTCCTTCTGGGGCTGCTGTGCTCGTTCATTATATATTAAATCAGCCGCCACCACCATTGTTTACATTTACCAAGTACGAGATTGAAATTGAATCACTGTAGATTGACCTAACATTTCGGTTTCCTGAATTAAAACCTGTACCTAGGCATTACCACAACAGCAGTATCGAGAACATAAAAGCTTAACATTTTTCAGCTTTTTCCCTTACACAAATGGAGGGAGGAGGAGAGGGGGAGGGGCGGCTGCGGGTCTTGTCTTGTAGGTCAGCAAACATAGGTCAAGTGAGGAGGCCGTATCTTTCTTCCTTTGCTGCTGGTGCTCCTCAAAGGCCTGTCTTCCTGTTATCTGAGAGGAGGCGAGGGAGGGAAGTAGACAGAGAAGAGAGCATGAAAGAGCGAGGGATAGTGCTCCGAGGAATCAGTAGGAGGGAGGGAGGGAGGGAGGGTTGGAGGAGAGGGAGGAGAAAACAGAGGTGGAGGTAAGGGTGCTGAGAGTCAAAGGAGGAAGGTGGTGATGGCGCCTTTGTTATGATGGTGAAGGGAGAAAGAGATATTTTTTCCGTCTCTTCTTCTCGTCCTGCTCTTGGTGTTCGCTCTCCCCTCGGCCCAGAGCAGGTGTTATCGAGGTCATCAGTGGCGTGCTCTAAATAACCCTGTTTTTTGTATCCGCCGCGAGGGTGACGAGGGACTGGGACACGATTAATTGCGTGGAGGGAGGAAAGGGGGGGAGGGAGGAGGAAGGAAGAAAGGAGGAGCTATTAGTGGTGGTCAGCAGCAGGAGGAGGAGGAGGAGGAGGAGGGAGGAAAGAAAAGAACGGAAAGAAGGAAGGGAAAAAAGAGGGGTAACACACACACACACACACACACACACACACACACACACACACATATACACAGGTCCGCTATTGATCAGCGTACACTCCGGCAACATCAAGGAACGGTATTATTCGTGGCATCAAAGCCGTGTATCCGCAAAGTGGCTGCCCGATGTGTTGTTCTTGGTAATGTTATTGGCGACTGTGGCGGCTGTAACCTGCTGGCTTCCGCTGAGCTAACAATTGTCGCGAGGAAGGAGATATGTTCGTCGACGCAAATAGCCTCCCTCGGCCCTGCAGTGTGTATCGCGTTCTTGTCCTTGTTATTATGTTAGCGTTATGTATCCTTGTCGCGTGGGTCGGGTGGCTCAGTGGTGCGCTTTTCACCTTATTTTGCTCCAGGTCGTCGTAAGCTCGTGCTGTGGTATGATGCACGTAGGCAAAGGGACAGTTTTACAATCCAATACAGCAAGTTTGTAAGCTCCCCAACCATACAGAAAATAAGACGGAAATTCCTTGAAGCTCCAGTGTTTGGCTTTGATAGAAAAATGAGGAGGGAATTTTAGGACATCACACAGGAAATCTCTTTATTAGTATCTGGTATTGAGTAGAAATAACGGATCATTGTGGAGATTATAGTTTGATTTGGGCGCTTACAATGACTGTGTTGAACTGTCGAACTGGCCATTAGTGGTGAGGTAGGCAGTGCTCTCTCTCTCAGGAAATGCCAGTTTACATAAACACACTAAACCTTATGTTGATCGTTGATTCTCTAATATTATGTACTCGGTCGTTTTTACATCGGTATATTGGTTATTTTTTTTTATGGTCTTATTCTTTATATAATGAAAAAAAAGAGTTTGATGGCGCACGGTAACATATTGGCGTGGGAGACAATGTGAAATGCCAGTCTACACGATCACACTTGCTAAACATTTTGATCGGTGACTCTTTAACATTATTCGTATTACTCGTATTACTCGTTCGTTTTTTTCTTCTGCATACGTATATAATCTCTAGTATTGCGTATGTCCTTGGTCATATTTCTTTTGCTTTTTCCTTATACCGTGAAATAAAACTTGATTCACGTTCCCCACCTTGTTTACAAAGCATTTGAAACAGGTATTATTTTTCTTTTTGAATTTCAAGTCGCTGGTGTGTTTTGTGTTTTCACTCGAGCACAATACCCCGCACCGATTCCAGATGGCGAAGTTGTACTGATGAAAAATACATTCGTTTTTCGTCATTACTATTTATGTTCTATTGTCATACAGCGAGGAAAAGGAAATAGAAACTCGAATCAAATACAAAGTGAATATTTTAGCGACAGACAGTCCAGTGAGTGGGGAGGGGGACGCTGACGACGGCAGCACTCCAGCCGTGAGAGGTTGGCTGGCGGCTGGCGGGGCTTTGGCGGGCTTACCTGTTTGGCTGGGCTTGGATGTATGGCCTCGTGTGTGTGTGTGTGTGTGTGTGTGTGGCGACAACGATTTGTCCTAGTATGAAAGCACCCACAATAGAGACCTGTATTGAAGTTGCCTCCTCCTCCTCCTCCTCTCTCCATCCGGACAACACCCGTTCCCTACCGACCACCGACCGCCGCCTCTCCTCCCCTTCGTGGGTCTTCAGCGAACACAAACAAACACGACCCTCAACTGCGACAGCCGCGTTATTACCTCCCAGTGGCCGTGAACCCGTATTGGTGTGGCTTCATTCAGAGGAACTGTTAAGGCCACACACGGATCCCACCACACACCGTGACACACCGCGACACAACACTAACACAACGCAATACGCTACACAACACTACGCCAAGCCACACAATACAACTCAACACTACAAAACAGCACATCACCCCCCCCAGTACATCACACCCTCCAACACATTACACCTTGCAACACATCACAGTACAGCACACCACAACGCAACAAATCACAACAAAACATACTACGCATAATGTTCATTGCCATATATCACAACTCAATACGCCGTGCACACAGATATAACGATAGATGTATAAGTAAATAAAGATACATTGATTTTTAAGTATGATTATATTGATATAAATAGGTAGAGAGATTGATAGTGATAGATAGATAGACTGATAGATGGATAGATATATAAATAATGAGTGAATATATATAAATGTGTATAGATTGACGTATGTACATGATGCAAAACAACACCATCACCCCAAACACAAAATAGCAATCCCGAACCGTCTGTTTAATTATTATTAGGTCATAAAAATTGCAATAAAATGTTTCGATGGCGTTCGTTTCGGGTTTAACTATTTATACGGAGGTTAAGCTTTTATTACATGTCCGCCAGAAAACAAGCCGCGTATCGATTCGTAGCAGCTTCGAGGCCAGAGGTATTTACAGACTTGGGACAGGGCGGCAGGCACTGATACCGCAAGTCCCTGCATGCTGCACACCCGGGGGACCATGACAGCCTCCTCGCCTCCCCCAGCCTCGTCATACACGTTAAGGGGCTATTACACTGGGAGAATTTTCCGTGGATCTTCAGTCAAACCACGATTTCCGCTGCCGTGGTTCTCATATTTCCGTGGTTTTCTGACGTGTCCACGATCTTCCAAAGCTACGGTAGATTATTTTCACCGAAGGACGACGGTATTACTCAGCATCATCATCATCATCAGCAATAACTAAGAAACAAATGAGAACCACGCTTGCTGAAATCGTGGTTTGACTGAAGATCCACGGAAAATTTGTCCAGTGTAATAGCCCCCTTAGGGAGACAATAAAAAATGAGTAAATGAAATAAATAGAAATAAACAGGGAAAGGAAATATGACAGCTTCCTTGCCTTTTCCAATCTCTCGCCTCGTCTCATACATTTGAATGCGATAGATAAATAAATAAATAAAATAGATAAAATAAACAGGAAAAGGAAACATGACAGCTTCTTTACCTCTTCCAGTCTCTCGCTTCGTCTCACTCATTTGAGATGCGGCAAAAAAATGTCATTCTGTGCAGTCCATTAGCCTTGGTTGTTATGCAGGAATAAATAAAGAAACACTTGGCTTAATAATGTGTGCGCGTGCCTAGCGTGTCTTCAGCATAAATGTGCTGTTCAAGTTAAGATCAATAGCATTAAATTCCTCTTCATGGGGTTTTAGCACATCTTAAATGCATGAGATTCGCCTTGCGTCAGGACTGAACTTTACGTGTTTTTTTTTTTTGTTTTTTGTTTTTTTTTACTCTCTACATGGTGAATCTTTTAACAGCGAGACACATGGCTGGGTGTGATAAGTTAGTCCCGTCTTCCTTTGCTTGGTCAGTGCCTGTTTGTCGAGGCGTAGCAGAGGGCATACAGGCGGTAGGCTGCGTAGAGACTTATGGCCGCCTTCACAGCCATTCTGTTTGTTTTGATCGTTACCAATGACGACTATCGCCGCTATAGTATTTCCACGTAAAACTGGCCGATGGGGTAGTGGCGGCTGCGGGGTTAGCCTAGCCCCGCACCTTACCACACACTCAACACCTTGCGTTTCCTGTACAGCCGCCACTACCCCATCGGCCAGTTTCACGTGGATAACTATAGCGTCGATCGCCGCCATTGGTAACGCTCAAAACAAACAAAGTGACTGTGAAAGCGGCCCTTAGAACATTATCGATACACAACGCAGTCGCCACAACCTGACGCACCTGCTCATTATATCGTTGATGATGTATACGCTATTAATACCTGGTTCAGTGAGTCATGTGTCAAGGCGTTCATCCCTCCCTAAATACTCTGGGAACAGTTTTAAATTTATTGAGTGAGTCATGTTTCTCTTCATATCACGAGAGCTCTCATCTGCGCTTTTTGGGGTCGTAATATGTTTCACCGTAGACTTTTATGTAGATATTTATTTTCTGTGTGCAGAGATATACTGCGTTGTTCAGTGAGGAAGGTCAGGACTGTGAGACATAGTTCTTTTTAGCGCGGATATTATGGCACACACACACACACACACACACACACACACACACACACACACACACACACACACACACACACACACACACACACACACACACACACACACACACACACACACACACACACACACACACATTAAAATGGTAAATGTGTTTGTGCTGTGTGTGTGTGTGTGTGTTTGTGCTGTATGTGTGTGTGTACATGCATACTAATATTCGCAGTTGAGTCATACATTCCTAGGCAGGTGAGACCAGTGTAGGTAGGGCATATGTACACACACACACACACACACACACACACACACACACACACACACACACACACACACACACACACACACACACACACACACACACACACACACACACACACACACACACACACACACACACACACACACACACACAGACACACACACACACACACACACACACACACACACACACACACACACACACACACAGACACACACACACACACAGACACACACACACACACACACACACAGACACACACACACACACACACACACACACACACACACACACACACACACACACACACACACACACACACACACACACACACAACACACACACACACACACACACACACACACACACACACACACACACACACACACACACACACACCTGTCCTCATCCTTCATACAGCATCAGTATTTTCTTTTCTTTCTCCCTTTCTTCTTTCTTTCCTTCCTTCCACACTGAACTTTATCTCTTCCACGTTTTCTTTCTCTCTCTCTCTCTCTCTCTCTCTCTCTCTCTCTCTCTCTCTCTCTCTCTCTCTCTCTCTCTCTCTCTCTCTCTCTCTCTCTCTCTCTCTCTCTCTCTCTCTCTCTCTCTCTCTCTCTCTCTCTCTCTCTCTCTCTCTCTCTCTCTCGTTTGCTCCTCTTGCCCCATCCTCTATATTTTCTCTTATCTCTCAGGGTCCGTCTTCCTCCTCCTCCGCCTTCTCCTTTCCTCACCTCCTCCTCCTCCTTCTTGTCAGCACCAGCAGCAGAACCCTGTCAAGGATATAATGTATGACTCGTTTTGAAGATATATGCGTCTATCATTATAGGTAAAAAGACCACTCACACCATGACCGAGGGAATAACAGGTCACCTTATGTTCTAATCATCCCTCAAACTTACTGTAAGAGAGAGAGAGAGAGAGAGAGAGAGAGAGAGAGAGAGAGAGAGAGAGAGAGAGAGAGAGAGAGAGAGAGAGAGAGAGAGAGAGAATCATAAATTATACATGTGTAAAGAGGGGGTGGGTTGGGCGGTTTGGTGGGAGTGCAGTGTTGTTAATTTTTTAGTCGTCTTTTACGGACATTCCACGGGCCTAGGGGCTGTCGGCGTGTAGCTCACCCGGTTGTTCACATCCTCTATTTCGGGATGGTCGATAAATGGGTACCTGGAGAAACCTGGGGAAGGTAACTGAGGCAACCCGGATGTCACACTGGCCCTGTGTCTTGGGGTATTTCTTGCCACAGGCTCAGGGCCAATGTGACGGAGATGAGAACTAAGGTTACGCGCAGCTTTAGTGTATGCCCCCAACTTTATTTTCAGATTATATATTGTAAGCCTTTTTTTCTCTTTTGGGTGAAACTCCTTTGGATGGATATGAGTGATGAAGAGATGAGCTCATAACGAGGGATCACCGCATTTTATACCAATTAATTCGCATCATGTCAAATGCTAAAGGTGGTTAATTGTGTTTAGCATTGAAGATAACTGACTTCCAAAGCTGGCGGCTTTTTCAGTAGGGTTACCTTATGTCATTAAGTTAGTCAGTCGATTTCTTGTTTATTCTCCATCATTCAGTCTGTGTTTATCGAATTGTGTCAATATGACTGAAATATTCATCTAAGAATATTATCTCGTTTATGTAGTGACTATAAATTTTTTTTTATCAATCCATTTTGAGATATTTTGGTAACGGACACACGGACCAGCCACCATAACTTCCACTTCTCGTCCTCTCCAACAGCGTCATCAGCAGAAAAAAATGCATGCAAATGCATTAAACATTTGTATCCAAAATATATTTATTTTAATTATTCATGGCTTGACGTCATAAGGTGGTGGCTGCTGACTAACAAGCGCACGCATGTGCGGGCGCGCGCGCACGTACACGCACCGACACACACACACACACACACACACACACACACACACACACACACACACACACAAGGGTAATAGCATTCCTACAGAAAGGTGTGTGTGTGTGTGTGTGTGTGTGTGTGTGTGTGTGTGTGTGTGTGTGTGTGTGTGTGTGTGTGTGTGTTTATTGGCCTAAAATAGTTACGTTACGTACTGTTGGCTCGACGCTGCTTATTTGGGCGTGAGTGTGTGCGTGGGCGGGCCAGGTGACGGAAAAGTGGCGTTATATATATGTGTGTGTGTGTGTGAGAGAGAGAGAGAGAGAGAGAGAGAGAGAGAGAGAGAGAGAGAGAGAGAGAGAGAGAGAGAGAGAGAGATGGGACATGAAGGTACAAAAGATTGATAATATGAACAAAAAAAAAAAAAAGTCGCTAATAATACTGGAAAATGAAGCTTTGGAGACACGCTAACAAATTTTCACACCCTTAATAGTACGTAGAGAGACAAGCTCACAACCTACTCACTTTCCTACTCTAACAATCCTTTCTCCTTGCAGGTAAGACTTCCATCTGTCCGTGTGCTTCCTCATGCCTCCTGACGGCCCATCCCGCCCAGGTGAGTGAGTGAGTAAGTGGTGCTTCTTGTGCCTGTCCGGGCTCATTAGCAGTCACAAGTGGGCCGCTAACAGGTGACTTGAACACCTGGCATGGCTTAACGACCAGCCATAGCGCCTTACGAGGACATGGCGGTGGCTGTGTCTCGAGGTATGTGGGGCAGGTGAGGGCGGCGCGGCGTGGCGTGGCGGGAGGGAGTGGGTGGGTAGACAGGTGGCTTTGATGAGGCGATGTTCAGCTCCCACACAAAGTTGATAATTTTTTTTCGTACCTTTCATGTACCTGGCTATGAAAAATGGAATATTATTTGCCACTTAATTTATTAACGGGATGTATACGAAATGTGCGTTTGTGTGTGTGGGGGGGGTGGGGGGGTTAGAGAGAGTTAGAGAGAGAGAGAGAGAGAGAGAGAGAGAGAGAGAGAGAGAGAGAGAGAGAGAGAGAGAGAGAGAGAGAGAGAGAGAGAGAGAGAGAGAGAGTTAGTTTCTGTATTTTTTCATGCATGTATAAGTATAATGTATATATGTATTCTAGTATACGTGTGAAAGCAGAAAAATGAATGAGATTTGAGGACGAAAAGGAAAAATCATGAAAAGAGGAGGAGGAGGAAGAGGAGAAAGAAGTGGTGGTGGTGGCAGACGAGGAGCAAGTGAAGATGGAAGAGGAGGAAGAGGCGGAGGAGGGCAGGTGCGGCGTGCGGGAGGGTGATTTGTAATTAAGAAGATCTGGGGCGTGTGTGGCATGTGAAGGTGCATTTCAGGTGAGGAGCCTCAAGGAGTTAAGGAAGGAAGGAGAGGACAGGTGTTTGCAGGTGTCTGACTTGTTTGTGTTCAGTATCGAGGCTTTCCTTAGCTAGCACAACAGCGCGCCATCTTGATTGTTATTAATTTTCCATCATAAAACTGCACCATTTTTACCAAGCGCCACAATCATTACTTATCATGCTACCTCAGTTTATAAGTTCTTTAGGCTCTCCCGGAAACTAGCAACAAAGCCTCAATGGCCATCATCGTCATCACCATATTAGTTGCCCTTTCCATACCCAAGGCCCTACCATCAGACGCTTTCGGTTTTCACAACAGACATTTCCAAAGGGCACAGACGGGATTTAGTCAGGTTCTCAAAAGTGGTTTCTTATTCATAGTACAGAGGCCTTGTCAAACTATCACTAGGCTTGTAAAACTAGCCAATGGAATAACCGCAACCTCTACGAAAGCGTGATGAAAGGAGGGTGTGGTGACCCCGAAATGATTGAGATTACGGGCCCAAGCCATCGCCGCCACGACCACCGCCACGACCACCGCCACGACCACGACCACGAACGACCATTATCAAGCATTTATTTTCACACACAAACACACCCACACACCTACACATCCACACCCGTCCCCCCCCCCCCCACCCACACACACACACACACAGCGGGGAGGTGGTAGCTGAGTGGTTAGCGTGTGGGCGCGGCGTCCATGAGAACCCGGGTTCGCATCCCACCCGGTGCCACAAGCTGGAATTATTTCAGTCACCGAGTGGCCTAAGACTACCCACATGCTATACTGAAGACCACCAATCAACCTGGACTTAAGATTTTCTCTCTAAAAAGAGGATCAAAGATAAGCTCCGGGGGGCAGCATTAGCCAAGCAAGATGGTGCCGCTATAAACACTTGCCTGTGCCACAACCGGCCCCACCTATAGAAAGCCCACCGCCGATATAGGCGTAACGTTAAAAACACCCACCTACCCACCCACCCACACACACACACACACACACACACACACACACACACACACACACACACACACACGTAGGAAGGCAGAGCACGGAAAGCTTCATAAGTTTCTTTCAATAATCAGGTTGCGTTCCCCAGCAGAACCTCTCTAAGAAATGTGCAAGGAGTTTTATATTTTTAGAGAGAGAGAGAGAGAGAGAGAGAGAGAGAGAGAGAGAGAGAGAGAGAGAGAGAGAGAGAGAGAGAGAGAGAGAGAGAGAGAGAGAGAGAGAGAGAGAGAGAGAGAGAGAAAAAGATATGCACGTGGTTCTGCATTAAACTTTCTTCACACAGTTTCGTTTTAAGGAAAATTGAAGGAACATAAACGAATATTGAGCTTTTGACCGATGAACGCAATCTAGGATATGTATACGTTTAGGTGGAAGTCAATAACGAAATACGGAAGGAAAGGAAAGGAGAGGATGGAAGAGGCAAAGGTCGAAAAAATACAGGAATGGACAAGAGGATAGGAAGGATAATAATAACAAAAGGAAATAAGGAAGGAAAAAAAGGATAGGATAGACCCCCCCAAAATGCATAGAAAAGTACAAGAAGGGCAAGGAGGAGAGGAATGGAAAAAAATACCAGAAGGAAAGGAAAGGATACGACAGAAAAGGAAAAGGAGGGAAACTTACAAGAATGGCCAGAAGGAAAGGAAGGGAAAGAATAGCAGAAGTGTGCGCTCGATGTACGCGCAGAGTGGATGGATGAGGCGGGAATACCTTGCTGGACTGAATTATTTACTCGGGTGAGGATATAAATATGTCAGGTAGGAGGTGTTGGAGCAAGGGGTACGAGAGGCCTTGGTTGGAGGGACAGCAGCTGCGAGACGTGGAATGAAACCGGAGAAAAAAAAATGGAAATGGAAAAGCGAAGAAATAGGAGGAAAAAAAGTTCCGTTGAAGAAACAAAAAGAAGAGATAATTAGGACCTGGAGGAGGAAACTAAAAATTAAAAAAGAGCGAGAAAAATGGAAAAATGCAGGAGTATACACGATGAAATGGTGAAGAAATGTAAACTAAATAAAAACTTGCAGAAAACGAAGAGGTTAGAGAGAGAGAGAGAGAGAGAGAGAGAGAGAGAGAGAGAGAGAGAGAGAGAGAGAGAGAGAGAGAGAGAGAGAGAGAGAGAGAGATAAAGAAATATAAGTTTGTGGAGCAGGAGGAAGCAGAAGGGTTGAGAGAAAGAAAGCTAAAAGGAGGTTGCTGACGATACCACCTGCAACACATCTGCTTTTCCTCCTCCTCTTCCTCCTCCTCCTCTTCCTCATATTCTTCCTTATCCTCTTCTTCCTCCTTCCTCGGACGCTAACTTGAAGACTCACACAAGGGCTGAGAGTTTGGGTCTTGTGAGCACATAAATTATAGACCAGGAACCGAAAATAATATATTCTCTCTCTCTCTCTCTCTCTCTCTCTCTCTCTCTCTCTCTCTCTCTCTCTCTCTCACCATTCTATCATGTATATTCCTGCATTTTTCCGTTTTTTTTTCATTTCGTTCGTTCTTTTTTAGTTTTCATTTTCCTCCTCCAGCTCCTGATTATCTCTTCTTTTTGTTTCTTCAACGGAACTTTTTTTCCTCCTATTTCATCGCTTTTCCACTCCCATATTTTTTTTTTCTCCGGTTTCATTTCACGTTTTCTTTCTTCCCACTTTTTTTGTTTTCGTTTTTCAGGCCACACTTTCCTGAGTCTCCTCACCCACTTACTCTGTCTCACGTTTCCCTTCCTCTCCCACTTCTCTTCCTCCACTTTTTTCATCTCCTTCCTCCCCTGGGCGTCGTGAGGGCTGGGAAATATGGCCACTCGATGTATAAGAGGGATTCCTTGACCCAGAGCTACACACACACACACACACACACACACACACACACACACACACACAGAGGTTGGGTCTTGGAAATACTCAACATATTCCTTTTGGTTTAATGATTTCTCGTTTCTTGTATTACTGTGTTTTTCTATCATTATTGGCAACATTTCGGATTATTATTATTATTATTATTATTATTATTATTATTATTATTATTATTATTATTATTATTATTATTATTATTATTATTATTATTCGTCCAACGTGTCAAGGCTGCTCAGATGAAGAAGCTATTGTCTCTTTTTACCCTCGACAAACATGTCCCTCATCTTTCCCATCCCTTTTTACCTTCCTTCGCTTTCTTTCCTTCCCTCCTTCCTACCTGACCCTCCTGTTTTCATTTCGTGCTATCCGTCTCTCCTCCTTCCTTCCCTCCTGCTTACCTAACCCTCCTCCTTTTGCTTTTCTTCCCTCCATTTTCTCTCCCTCTCTCCTTCCTTCTTTTCTTTGTTGTCTTCCTCTTTTTTTCTTCCTTTCATCCTGCCTTGCTGCTCATGACCCAGCTGTGTCGTTCTTTTGCCTTTCTTGCCTTCGGTTTATTTTTTTTGGCTAACCTTCATTCCCTCCATCCTTGCATTCCTTCCTTCATTTAGTTTTCGCTTCTCAACAAACAGCTCCTTCGCTCCTTTCCTATGCTTCCATCTCGCCTCCTTCCCTTTCTTTGCTTTCCTTCCTTCCTCCCTCCCTCGCTTGCTTCCTTGAAAGGGGTCGGGCACCACTGCTTCCACTTCGAGCATGACTGTGTATTTGGGGCAGTGTGTGTGTGTGTGTGTGTGTGTGTGTGTGTGTGTGTGTGTGTGTTTGTCAGCAGGAAAATAAGTATGTCCTGTCTTGCAAATAGCTCTTCGTTCACGGGGCCATTGACTTCCCTAATTTACGTCCTTAGAGTTTAATATTAATTGCGTTTTTCTCCTATTATATTGATTTGTCTCGTTCCGTTTATGGTGTACCTATTTTTCCTCACTATCGAGGAAGGCAATGTGAAGCGAAGCGACGCTGATTCGTATAATTCTGTAATGGACGTCTGGCGGGGCGAATTGACAGCTACAGGGTCCGGAAAAATTAAGTGAATTAAAAATGATGGCAGTCACCGAGTTGGTTCAGCATAATGTGACGAGTGCTCTTTAAACAACCACTTTATATTATTATTTTTTGGATGTGAATCGCACCGACGACTATATCAACATCCTTTACTCCCCCTCGAACCCCCTCTATGCACACACACACACACACACACACACACACACACACACACACACACACACCGAATCGTTTTGTATGCTCCGGGTCCATTAGAAGTTTGAGTCTTGATTAATAAGTCATCTTCTATCATGGGGCGGGCGGGAGGTGCGGCAGTGTGTTGCCAGGGAGAGCGGCCGTGCTAGTAGGGAAGGGCGAAGATGGAGTGCTGGTTTCTCCTGCTCCTCGAAGCTAGGCTGGAGGGAATTACAACGCAGACAAATGGGTGTGTTATGTTTGGTCCCTCTGCTGGGGAGTCATGTGTGTAGTGGTATGGTGTTAGGAAGTATAGTTATTGCTTTTGTAAGATTTCCTCTATAGTTCATCGTAATACTCAGATCATTGTTTGATTGATTTGCCAATATTTGTTATCACTCCAAAAGTTTGTCAATACCTGTTTTGCTGACTGCAGTTGTGGCATGCATTATGGTAATACAATGTGATTCATGCATGACTCGGGTTGTGGAAAAGACAGGCAGCTGCACGTGTCACGGCTACAAGCAGGAAGGGGTGGAAGCCAGCCAGACAAGGGAAATGTATGCGGCGAAGGGTTGCATAATGGAAGCCTGCAGCCTGGTTAACTCGTCTGTGGTGCGCGGCCTCCACCGACGAGGAAGTCTTCCGGAAACTAATAATACCTATATAATACTGCTGCTGATTATAACACTAGTAGTACTACTACATACAAAAGTAATAGTTGTGGTAATTTGATAATAATAATAATAATAATAATAATAATAATAATAATAATAATAATAATAATAATAATAATAATAATAATTTTGACTAGGATAATACTAATGATAATGGTAATTATTAAGACCATTAATGATACTACTATTACAACTTCCACTGCTGCTAGTTATTATAATAATAATAATAATAATAATAATAATAATAATAATAATAATAATAATAATAATAATAATAATAATAATAATAATAATAATAATAATAATAATAATAATAATAATAATAATAATAATAATAATAATAATAATAATAATAATAATAATAATAACATCAAAATGATAGTAATGTTATTTATTTTACAGTATTAACGTTGATCATAATCAGCTATAATAATAATAATAATCCATAATTATGATTATATTAGTAAAATAGGTACTAATAATGTTATTTTTATCATCATCATTATCATGATTATCATTACTACTATTATTGCCGTTTTTGTGCGCGTACCTCTGTTCGTACAACATTCTATTGTGCACGCAGCCTTTTCTTGTGTGACAAATACCGTTGTTTCTTTACATTAATGAGGCTCTTGTTGGGTCCTGCTCGTCTTTTCAGATTGGGACACAGAATACACATACTTAACAACATGGGCCAGAGGACGACAGCTACGAAGGGCAAGAGCTGGGGGGTGCAGGGGGGGTGGTGTCTTGTTTGTCTTGTTTGTTATTGTGCCGCCTGCGCGTGTCGCCCGGAGTTCAGGGCCGTGGGGGGCAGTATAAAAAAAAAAAACGTACCTGGCCGTCAAACGTGACAATAATTTCGTTACCTTGAGATGGGAGGGTCCGCATGATACTGTGGATATTAATGAAGGTAAAACCAAAGATCTGCACAGGTGTGAGCAGAAGCGTGAGTTTTGTGGAACGGTTTGTATCAGGATGTCAAAAAAAAAAAAAAAAAAAAAAAAAAACGAGTTAGTGGTGGATGTTTGTTTTGAAATTAAAATGATGTTTCAGGATGGTTATTTGTATATATTATGAAGGCCAACGCGACGAATGGCGTGAATCGATGCCGAGTGCATGTTATCATTCTTGTCAAAGTGTATAAAAATGAGAATGTCAGTCCGTTGCTAAAAGCTATAGGCAGAAAATGCAAATTGCAGATCATAACCTGTCCGTGGGTTCTGAGAAATAACCTCGTCCCGTGAAGGAGCGAGGAGGCGGAATCTGAACTGAAAACGAAAGTACTGAGGGCTTAACTTAATCACCAAAACTTAGTATCCAACTTTTGGAAACTTATGATCCATTTATCGCCGCAGGGAGGTTTCCAGAGGCCTCGGAGGTGAGTGACTGGCTTGGGGAAGAGCGTCGCCATGGTCCTGGCGCGACGGGGGATGATAATGTTAAATTTTGTTGTACGTGTAGTACGTTCTTGGATCGCAATATCTTTTTAACTTTGTAATGTTACCAAAGTGCATAACAAAGCTTAACATGTCAAGGGCGGAGTCTTCCACTGTGCGTGCTGCATACTGGGAGTGACATGCAGGCCATCGGTGCGGGGCCGCCAACCCAACACTGTAAATTCTGCACGGGAACCCCCAATCGTGACGAGACACTGCAGGGCTTATCGGACCTACGCGCAGGGAAATAGAGAATATGCTGGACGGTCTGACAAACTTACTATGTGTGCTATATTCACGCGCTCAGGGTCCATGCTGCCTGTACACTGACGTCAGTCCCTCCCTCATGTGTTTGTGCTCGTGGAACAGTTGGCCAGTGTATGGCTCCACACCTTCCTACATGAGTAATCGAATGAAGATAAAATCTCGCCACCACGCAGCCCCAAAACCGTGCACCGGCAGCCAACACCTTTGACGTCGTTCCTGCAGCGACGCACGGAAGGGATTGCCCAACATGCCTTCTTTTTGTCACGCGTCACCTTCTATAAAAAACATTGAAGGCTGCTCAGGTTCACAGGGGGCTCACTATATAATACCCAGAAAGAAACAAAAGCAGCGGCAAAACCCTCGGCGGACTATGTGACACCTGGGCTGGCGCCGGCGCCAATTAATTTATTTCATTGCGGCGGGCAGGTGGTATGCATCGCAAACTCTGTGCTCCTGTGTCCTTGTGGCGTGGCGTTGTGTTGCGGGGGAGGTCGTCTTGAAAGAGTATCACATGCTTGAGTAAATACTATAAACTGGTGCTTAAGAAAGACGCAAAAGGTGTTCTGGGATCCACAAACACACAAAAAAACCACCAGAATGATTTGTGTATGCATACCTTTAATGGGTGTGCGGGAAACAACATGGAATAGTGTACGGAACGAAACATGGAATTTGTTAAAGGATGACCAATAAATAAATCATGGCATATTTGTACGGACTCATGAGGGTGAGGCACTAATACATTTTCGCGCTACATTTGGCCAACCCATACCGTATCCAGACCTATGTGTGTGGGATGGTGTGGGTGTGAGTGTGGGTTTGTGGGTGTGTTTGTGTATGTTTGAATGTTTGTTTTTGTGATTTTGTGCGTGAGTGAGGAAAGGGCTGCTCGAGGAATGCTGAAGTAAGGCTGCGGGGTAAACGGGGACACGAGGCCCTGGCACTGTAGGCTGAGTTGGCATCCCAAAGATTGCAAGTTTCTCGAAGGCATCAGCCCGCCAGCCTTCCTGTTCCCCCTCACCCCGCCTCTCCTTGTTTATATTTCCCAGCAGCCCTCCCGCTACCCCTCCTGACTACCCACGCCCCCGTCTCTGCTCTCGGCCCTACCCTCGCTCTCCCGCCCCTGGCACCAGCGTCCAGCGATGGGCCAGGGAGGCGCTACCGAGGGCTGAGAAACTTTGGCCGCACTATTTATACTGTTTTTCCTGGGGGTGCCTGTGTTTGTTGCCGGGTTTATTGTTGTGGTGGTGGGGCCGGGTGGGTGGATGGGGGGAGGTTTATGATAATGATGATAATGCGATTAGTAATTTTTTTTATTAGTATAGTTATGATACTTTGTTATTTTTGTTATGGCCAATGGTTCGTTAATTATTTTGTTTAGAACATACGTGGTTTGAATTTTACTACTTCCACCACCACCACTACCACTACTACTACTACAACTTCTACTACTACTACTACTACTACTACTACTACTTCTATCAAGAGAATATAGTCTGTAAATTGGACGCACGTGTCTGGAGTGAGAGAGAAAGCAAGGATCTGATTGGAAGGAAGAAGGGGTGTGAGGGTACATTCTGAGGAGGGGATTGGGAGAGACACGGAGGGAGGGAGGGTAAGAGAGGCGAGAGGGAACAGTGTAAAAAGAAATGGAGGGGATCGGGCAGGAGGAACCACGAGAGAGAGGAGAGAGAGGGGAGGAGGGACTGGCAGAGGAAAGGTAGACAGTATGAGGAGATATAAATGGAAGGGAGGGAGGAAGGAAGAGTCAGAGGAACCAGCAGAGGGAAGGGTTAGAGGAAAGTGGCTGGTGGAAGTAGAGAAGGAGGGACCAGCAGAAGGAGAAGAGGGAGGAAACACTGACTGAAGGAGGTACGGAAGGAGGAAGGGGAGGAGGTGAATATCTGATGCGAGGCGGTGAGAAATGACATTGATTATCCAGAGTGGCATGAGGCTGGCACTGCGAGGCTGCGGCGAGGGTGCCACGGGGGAGGGCTGTACATCACCCTGCCACGCTGCTGCAGCCCACCTTAACCTTTCTCTCCCCCCCGCCCCCCCACACTCCCAGCAGACACCCACTCAGTAACCCACCCACCCCTTCGCAACCTGTTCTTGTCTATCACTGCCTCATCAGATTTCACCCTTTCGTCTTCCACGCGTTTCTCCAAGCTTCCCACTCCTTACCCTGGGCATTTAAACCTACCCACGCCTTCCCTTCCATAGCCCTCTTTCTCCCTGCTTTCACACACCCATGTATAGCCTAAAGCCGCCTACGACCCTAGCTATTATCCCGCCTATTTTTGCCCCCCTCCAAGCATTTAAATTCACCTTTTTCGTCCTTTTCACCTCTGTTCCATAACCTTTCAGCCAGTCTTGCTCCCACCCGGCTTTTATCCTTCATTCATCGCCGTCCATTCAAACGCCCTTCCCCCTCCGGCTGGCCCTCGCGGTATTATTTTCTCCTTCACCGCACCCTTGCCCAACTCCAGTCCGCCGCTTTGCTTTCTCTACCCCCATTCAAACCCAGCCGAGGTCCGCAGGTGACGAACAGGCCTTTACCTATCCCCAGAAACGCCTCTCTCTTTCCTGGTGACCTTCGCATGACTCCTTTTCCTCTCTCAGATTGGCCCTTAGCTCTCCTAGATCCATATTTTTAACCCGTCCGCTGCGATTGGCACGGATTTGACTTTCACTGGTAGCCCGGTAACATAAACTCCCAGGTCTTTATCTGCCTCTGTGGTGGATAGTGGAGTGTTTCCCATGTGGTACTAGTATGCTGGATTCCCCTTCCAAGGTACATGACTATATTTTTCTTCCCTGAATTGTAGCAGCCACTTTTTGATCCATTCCTGTAGCTTGGTGATGTCTTCTTGTAGGAGATCCACAGTCAAGGAGTTTTAAACGCTCGGAGCTCCCTGTGTTACTGTTTCCCAAGGCCACAGAGAAGAGTAACCGGGTCCTCATGGGTGACTTTTTCCCGCTCAAGATGCAGAGGTCGTGTAAAACTATCACTGGGCTTTGCAAACAGGCGAACTGAGGCGCTGAGGACGTTTAAGAATACAGCCTTTTTTAACCGACGTATTGCTTCCTTTCATGGCCCACAGGTAATGTTCACACCTTTCCTCACCTGTATCTCTATCTTGACTCCCTCGCCCTCGTACACGTAATCCTCTCTCTCACTCGCTTCACGCATCCCACCCATGTTCACTCTTCATCCGCCCTTTTCAGTAAGCTCTTCTTCGAACCTTACTGAACCATTCTTTTCGTACTTATACCCATTCTTCTTCCTCGTCCCTTCTCCCGCTCCTCGTCTCTGTGACCTCCCCACACTGTTGCTATCGCCGCCTATTCCCTCCCAGGCCGGCGATTCATGGCTTTTCCACTCTGAACGCTCTCAAGGGCACCCGATTCCACCCTCGACGCCTCTGAGCCCACGGCGGAGTTTTTGGAATCCCTCGTCGAGCCGCCTTCATCCTTCCTCTTCCGGCCGAAATCACTCTGTCCCGAATTTAATTGAGAGCAACATTCGCGCGTCCCTCGAGATGGAATTAGCGTGTCACGAGTGCCAGCGAGAGAGAGAGAGAGAGAGAGAAGAGAGAAGAGAGAAGAGAGAAGAGAGAGAGAGAAACGAGAGAGAGAAAAAATGAATAAAGTGACAGTTGCTATGTTAGGGCCGGGAGTCAAAGGGACCATAAGTTAGGTGTTTGAGTTGTGGGCTTCTGGCGGCCTCTATCCAGCACTGTGTTAGCCGCCGAAGCCACCAGTTAGCCACCAACAGTAAACGGTCTGCCCCTCCACCACCATAAGCAGCACCACCAATCTCTCTCAATAACAAGTGCCAATCAGTTAGCTCCACAATCTTTACAAGCATCATATCGTTTACAATCACCACTACGGCTTCACAATCTTTAGCGGCATCACATCGTTTACAATCATCACTACGACTCTCTTCATAGCGGGCACCGTCGCCGTATATATATATACACACAGTCAGCACCGGTTATCAATCATCTCTGCACGTGTCTCCGCCAGTCAGTCAGTCAGTCAGTCTCATTCAGTATCTAGCGTCTTTGCCAATCCGCTCAACAGTCACCTTCCTCACCAGTCACCTCCAGTCAACACCACAACCACCACCACCCACCCTCGTAGTGAACACCGCCAGTCACCCTCAGTCAACAAGTCATGTTTATAATCAAAACTTAGTACAGGCTCCAACAATATCTCCTCTTCTCCTCTGTCTGTTCGTCTGTCCTTCCTTTTCACCCCACACCACCACCACCACCACCACACGCATCACCCCGGCGGCAGCACCACTTGGAACCACCTGCATCACCTGATTCGCGCAGGCAGTAAATTTGATGCCCTTTGCCTGCGTGGCGGAGCATGAAACTGACGCTTGTGAATACCTGTAGAAAGGGTTGTCTCGTACTCTCCCTCCTCCCCTCTGCCCTTCTTATTCCTATCCTTTGTCTGTTCGTCTTCTGGTCCCTTCTCTTCCCCCTGCCGCTGTCTGATGCCCTTGATTGTGTGGTTTATTAGTGGGTGCGTGATACAGATTGCAGGGAGGTGGAGTGATGGGGTGGTGTTGGCTGGTTCGTGAGGGTTGAGGTGGGTTGGTGTGTTGTGGTTGGCTGGGGTGAGGTGGGTACGGTGTGTTGATGTGTTTGTGTTGGCGGGTTTGTGCTGTGTGAAATGTGTTGATGTGTCGGTGCTCGCTGTTTTAAGGTGGGTGAGGTGTGGGGTACATGGGTGTTTGTGTACGTGTTTGGTGGAGGTAGATGCATGAGTGAGATATGTTTGCATGGGGATCTTATTCTTAATATTGGTTAGAGGTGAGAAGGGTCATGGTGTGTGATAAGGTTCTCCTGCGCACCCTCGCACTCACACTCGCGTGCAAATATATATCTACACACACACACACACACACACACACACACACACACACACACACACACACACACACACACACACACACACGCACACACACACACACACAGGTGGGGTTGGAGAGGGAGGAAGATGAGTAGAAGTGCCAGACCCCCATAATTTTTACGTCGAGTTGTGGTACAGGTATTTGCCACTCCCTCCCTGCCTTCCTCCCGCCCCCTTTCCCTCCCACCTTTCCTCCCTCCCACTTCCCCGGTTTCCTCCTTCCCTCCCGCCTCTCCTCCCGACTAAAGACACACCCACTCTTCCTTTTTTTCCACGGCTCGTCCTCTCGCCCACTTTGAGGAAGGCGCGGATATATAAACAGCTGTGAAGAAGCGTCCGCTATCATTATCGTGTGCGAGGGAGGCGCGGCGGTGGCCACGTAGTACCAAGCTCGTCTCGTCAGCCAAAGACAGGAGGTTCACTTATGGCAGCCCTCGAGAACAAAAACCTCGTGTTCACCTACGTCATCCTCATCGGCTTCCTGGTCGTGCTGTACATGGTCATGGAGGGGATGGTGTTCTAAAAGGAGCATGATCCTATAACCCTTACCGCCCACCCTTACCCTTGACATAACCCAACCCTCCCCAGTGACCTCAGTGATTTAGCCCCAAGTCTCCACTCCAGCGTATTCAGACTCCCTCCTCACCCTCAAGTGCTGGTCATTACTCCCCTCTCTTCTGCCTCCCCCTGAGACTCTCCTTTCACAAGGGATAACACGACTCCCCCGAAGGTGTTCTCTCACTTCCACGCCTGTCCTTCCTCTAGAAAATATCCCTGACCAGCATTTTGTTGTCCCTCCTTGGGTCAGTTCGTGGCCCTAACGGTGCTCCCGAAGACTAAAGCAGAAGTGCAACACCTGTAATTCATCAAAAGCCCCTTCTGAGGACTCCAAGCTCCTGTGTTTTGTGTACATCTCCACGACAACGAAAATGGAAGGCACTGAGAAGACATCTCTTATCTACACCTACGGCATCCTCCTGGGCTTCCTGATCGTGTTGTACCTGTTCCTGCAGGGCAGCTTCTGAGCCCGCTGGTGCTTGCCCCGCAACCGTGTGTCACGTTGGTGTGAGCTCTGTCAGTCTCCACCCACTACAAGATGGTGGCCACCGAGCACAAGAGCCTCGGCTACACCTACCTCATTTTGCTGGTGTTCCTCGTGGTGCTCTACTTGCTACTGGAAGGCACCATTTTCTGAGAATGGAACTCTCAGTCACAACCAGGACCCACGAAGGTGCCACTCCAACGGAGGGTAGTTGAGCACAACCAAATTTGGAGTCCACCCCGGCTACTGAAGTCGCAGTATGTCGGAGGAGGAAACGACGAGCCTCCTCAATAGCTACTTGGTGTTCGTGATCCTCATGGTGCCCCTTTACGTGCTGTTCGTGTTCTCCACCTCTTGAACTTAGATCACAGCGAGACTAACATCTCCACGGACGTACCACCACTACTATCTGCCGCCTGAGTGAGTGTCTGACGGCCAAGCTCTATGTAAAATCTTCTAAGCACTCTACATTGCCATCGAGACGCTGTGAAGAGACGCACATGGAGAACACCTAAGTGAAGGAAAGTAACAAGCATCCTGCTAAACATGTGAAGATTGAGAACAGCTAACCCACTCCGTGAAGAGCAACAAAGGCTGATACAAAGAATCAAGGTCAGCCGTGGAGTGCCGCTAGGCCCGCATCCATTACCAAGAATACGCTGGAGACCCTCCCTCTCCCACCCTCGCTCCCTTCCTTGCACCCATCCCCCAGCCTCCCTCCCATTGGATAGCACATACGCGTTCCCCACCCTTGCAGTTGTCTTCTACCCCCCCTGCAAGACCAATCCCTCTTCTGTACACACTCAACACTCGCCTACACACTCGACACGCACAAGGACACCCATCAAGTGTGGAAGGAAGCGTGAGTGAGCCCTCTTGAACTCTGTTACCCGCCGGCCGGATCGTCGCTGCCTGCAGACACCGGATTCTGTGGTGAGGAGACGCCCCTACCTCTCATTCTTTCAGCTCTGAGGACATTGTTTAAAGCGTGCTCGTGTCATATCTATATTTACTTGTACTTAGGTTTTCATGTTGAATTTATTTCATACATTAAGTCGATTCTTGTATATTATACCATAGATAAGGGGTTATTGTCTCATCATTACCTTTCCGTCCTCTTCTTTCCTCTCCTTTTCTATTCTTGACATCTCCTTTCTGTTCTCTTTTCTATTCTTGACATTTCCTTTCCGTTCTCTTCTTTTTTTTCCTCTCCTTTTCAATTCTTGACATTTCCTCTCCGTTCTTTTCCTTTCTCCTTTTCCATCCTTGACTTTCTTGTATACCTTTTTCCTTTATTTTCTTTCCTTGCCGTCTCACGATGGGACGCTTTCTATGCACTGATTCTTGTATGTTTTTCCTTCCTTTCCTCGTCCCCGCACCTCCCGGCCCTGGCACAGATCTCCATCCTATCCCCACCCCACTCCCCCCCTAAGGCAAGGCGCCAGGAGTCGAGGGAAGCAGCCAGCCCAGCCAACCCAAGGAGGAGACCATAAAGGAGTGAAGGAAGAAGGACTTTAAGAGGAGAACGAAAGTCTGGTTACGCCAAGAAAACAAAGGCAGGAAGAAAAGCAAGACGGCGTGAGGGCCCCTCGTGAATCCCACGATAACAAGATCTTTTCTCTACCGTCTGAGGCTCTCCACTGTTCTCCTGCCCGTAAGTGTTCAGCAGAGCACCCACGCGGCAGCTGATTTGAAACAATGGACCTCTACCTGGTGTCCCCCGTGTTCCTGAAAAGGATGATGAAAGTACACCGTTCCTGCGGCGCCTCACCACTGGAAAAGGAACATGATATTGAAGCAGCACCGCCACCCTGCTCTCCAAGGCTGCCGCGGGACGAAGACGAGGACGAGGAAAAGCTGTTATTGCTGTGGCAGAGGAGGCGGAAGTCCAGCCTCGACCGTATGCTGCGGCA
>NC_066549.1:10848301-10863301 GCF_024679095.1 Eriocheir sinensis | reverse complement strand
AGGGAGGAAACACAAAAAAACACAAAGGAAGAACAAAGAATAGCATGGTCCTTACGAGGCTGTTTGTGACAAGCTACACTAACTATCTAATCAAAGGTGAAAGATGAAGGACAGCAAAGGCGAAGGCTCCTCCCCACCCCCCATCCCTCTAGCTAAAGCTGGCAGGAAAGGAAAAAGAACCATGCAGCATGGAAAAACTGCATGGAAATTATGTAGGAAAGAGGAAAGAACTACCATTACTGCTACCACTAACCGGGCGATAAAAACGGACAAGGACACCAGTATTCGAAAGAACTTAACGTTATTACGACAATGAATAATATCTTAGTTGCTGGTTGGATTAAAAATACTTGTCTAATATATTCTTGAAAGCCGTAACTGTTGTACTATCAACGATATCACAGGGTAGAGAATTCCAAACATTAACGACTCGATTGAAGAAGAAGTGTTTGGCTTCGTGCGAAGAGAATCTTTTACCACTTATCTTAAAATTGTTATTTCTTCTTGTTTTATTTGATCTATCAATTGTAAAGTAATCTTCCGCATTAATATCACTGAATTCTTTAAACATTTTAAACACTTCTATTAGATCGCCTCGCATTCTTCGTTTTGATAGGCTGAATAAAATTAATTATTTAAGCCTATGTTCATAAGATAAATTTCTCAATCTAGGAATCATTTTTGTTATTCTCCGTTGAACCCGTTCTAACTTTTCTACGTCTTTTCTGTAATAGGGAGACCAAAACTGCACACAGCACTCTAGATGGGGTCGAACCAGCGAATTATAATTTTAATAATTTTTTATTTATTCCGATTTAATATATTAAAGACTCGTCCGCTGAAGCCAACCAATTTGTTTGTGGTTTTAACTACCTCTGAACAATGCTGACCGGGCTTTAACTCGCTTGATATAGTGATTCCAAGATCCTTTTCTTTAACTACTGCAGAAAGTTGTTGACCATTCATTACGTACTGAACGCGATTTTTGTTGTTTCCGATGTGTAACACTTTATATTTGTCAACGTTAAATTTCATTTGCTATTGATTGGCTCAACGTGCAAGTCGATCTAGATCTAATTGTAATGCTTCTTCGTCGAGTGTCGCAGTTACCTTACCAGCGATTTTTGTGTCATCAGCAAATTTTGATATTTTGCAAGTGAGCCCATCATCGATTTCATGAACATAAATTAAGAAGCGCATGGGACCAAGCACTGATCCTTGAGGTACGCCGCTTCTGACATCGAGCCAGTTAGATGAAACACCGTTTAGAACTACTCTCTGTTTCCGCTCAGAGAGCCAGTCCACAAACCAATTGTGAATGTTACCCGAGATACCGGGTATATCTGCTGATCTGCTTTCATCGAACACCTCAAAAATATAATGAAAAAAATCAAGTAAGTTATAGTTAAACACGAACGTTTACTACGGAAACCATGTTGCTAATTATTTATCATATTATTTTCACCATATTGTCGCGAATGATAATCTCCATTAACTTACAAACAATCGATGTCAGGCTAATTGGCCGATAGTTTCCTGGATGAGACTTGTCCCCCTTTTTGAAAATTGGTGTGACATTTGCTAGTTTCCAATCCGACGGAACTTTTCCAGCTGTTAAAGATTTATTGAATAAGATAGAGTGCCGTTTACAAATTTGATGTTTGATTTATTTTAAAATTCTAGGGGTAAATGGTCTGGACCAGAAGCTTTGCTTACTTTAATCTTTTCAATTGTGCGTAAAATGTCACTTTCTACGATGAGGAGGGAGAGGGAGGGAGGAGAGGAGATAGGCATAGAGGCTGAAAGAGAGAGAGGGGAACAAGGAAGGGGCGATCAGTCTTTAACTATTTGGTCTGACATATTGCTTATTCCTCGGCATTTGGCCATTTCACGGGAATCGACTCTCTCACTCACACGCACGCACGCACGCACACGCACACGCACACGCACACACACGCACACGCACACACACGCACGCACACGCACACGCACACGCACTCGCACTCGCACTCGCACACACACACACACACACACACACACACACACACACACACACACAGGTGTTCAAGTATCAATTATTTGTTACGTAATGGAAATAGTCCAGCAGCAATATTTAATTATTTGCAAAGACTTATCACGCATTAATTATAAATGCGTGTCAGGTGAGAGAGAGAGAGAGAGATGAGATGAGATGAGATGAGATTGCTGGCACTCAGATATACAGATGGAAGCATGCAGACAGTCACATATATGTATTTTGGCTCACAGGTCGATATAGAGATGGGGGTGGGGTGGGGGGGTGCTATTTATAGTACCTTACATTGTGGCAGTGGCGGTGATTATAAATGTATGTGGTGGGGATGGTAGACCAGATGGAGGGGGGGGGGGGGGTAATTGCGATACGTGGTCACTGTATGCCTGGTGGGTGTGGATGTTAGCGCATGTACATGAAGGGCAGTGATGTTGGTGTATATGTGAAGACAGTGTGTGGGGGGCGGGGGGGGGGGGGTGCTGGTGGGAAATGGTGATTTACTGTCGTGGGAGTGTGGTGAGGGTGTTAGTCTAGTTATGTATGGGATTTTTTTTTTTTTTTTTTTTTTTTGTGTGTGTGTGTGTTGCCTGCAGGTTCAGGGCCCTCTTGAACGACCCCTGCCCGTTAGTGGTAGCCGGCGATTTTTTTTTTTTTTTTTTTTTTTTATTGGCTGCCGTGATGTATGTAGTCGGGGTATGTATATATTGTTGAGTTGACTAGGTAGACCTGTTTGTTTAAAATGGTAAGGTTTGCTATGCAGTCAGGTATGGTATGTATTGGTATAGAGGTCACCGTTGCCAGATTGTCGTACTCAGAGCATAGTATTTACCGGTTTCTGACGCCTAAATATTGCCAAGAAACATCAGGAATTAACTATTTTAACGATAATTATAAGTGACTACTTATTGGGGTGCACGAGACAGTTTTTAGGTCGAAAGTCGGTAAATATAAGAGGCTGAGAAAGACAATTTGGCAACGTTGATAGTGATGGTGATGTGTGGTAGAGAGGACTGCGTTGGGTGTATGGTTGGGTGTGTGTTTTGGGGAGTAGTGGACTTCTTTATTAGTTGAGTGACCCCATCATGCCCTGGTGTGCGGTGCTTGCGTGGATGACTCCCTGCTGGCGGGTGACACTCCCCTGGAAGAGCGGCTTACGTCCCTCTGCCCTCCCTTACATATTATATAAAAAAAAGAAAGATAAAATAGGCAGTCGTTCTGAAGTGCGTTTTTACGACTTTTCATCAGGGCGCCGATTTGGCCTAAATACACAACAAACGCCTTTATTGGTTTCACTGCTAAAAAAAAAAAAAAAAAAGAGAGAGAGAGAGAAAAGTTTAACGGAGCCATATTTTTTAATCGCATTTTATTCCATCGGTTCCACCGTTAAAAAAGCACAGATTAAAAATATGGAATGCAAAATATCACGGAAAATGCTCCCTTGAATACACTTTTTGTTTTTCGCGTTAGTGGCGTTGGCTGATTTCTGTAATACGTTTATATAAGGATTTAGGTTTGTGTGTGTGTGTGTGTGTGTGTGTGGAAATGAGTGCGATTTTGTTCCCCCATTTTTTTCCTCGGGGCAGAGAAAATGGGATGAGGGGCCTGCAAATTACCTCCCTTCGTACCCTCGTTTTCTTCCACTCTTCCCTCTCCCCTCCCCTCCGATCCCCTCTCCTCCTTTACCCACCCCTCCTCACCTTTCCCTCTCTCTCTTCTCAAGCCCCTCCTCATTTAGCCTCCAATGTCCCCTCCTCTCCCACATGTCCCCCTCATCTCACCTTCCCTCCTTGCCCTTACCACCCCAACCGTTACCTGCTACCCCCCTTCCCCCAGGCTACTATTCTTGGCGTAGGACCCGGGTTAAAGTTGTGTTAGGTTGCGTGTAGTAGCTGCTGTGTTGGGGTATCTGATGGCAGGGGTTAAAGGTGGGCTAGACGAGGAAATGTGCTAAAGTGAGATGACGTATATGGAAGAGGGATGGATAAGACGATTTTTGGACCAGATTCTACCTTCCTCCTTTCCCTTTTAATTCACGATCTCCTCGTTGAACCTCCTTACAGCTCCTCTCCTTTGTCTTCTCCGTTCCTTTAACGCCGTGCTCCTATACCTCTCCTCCCCTCCTTTGCCACCAAGCCTTTCCTTCCCTTTTGAAGTCAGCATCATTAGCCTGGGAAACATGACGCCATCTGCCGGCTGAAGTGTGTGGCAGAGAAGGCGAGTAGAAGAGGAGGAGGAGGAGGAGGAGAGTAGACGGTTAGGCGGGTAGGTGGGAGGGAGGTGAGGCGCCCGTATTAGCAAGGAAGCAGTCGTTACGTGATCTAGGGCAGTGTTCTTCAACCTTTTCTAAGATCATGCACCCTTCCGGGAGCTCTTGAAAAATTCATGTACCCTAGCGCCGTCGACAAAAAAAAAAAAAAAAAAAAAAATCACATTGTTTTTTATTTTTAAGACCGAAAATATATAAATAAAAGTTCCTCATACTTTTCCCCACACTTTGGGGCAGTATCTGCCTATCTGGGGGGGAATGGCTCTTTATACTGTGTATAGTAACTATAGTTAATACTGAGTGTAATATACTAATATAATACACATATTTTTAATACTATAATCTCAATTTAAATTAATTTCTTACATTACACTTACAATTTTCTTCCTAAAACACCTTTTCGTAGTGTGCATTCTTGTACACACTAGCCTTGTCATGTACCCCTCCATGTACCCCATTATTTCCATGTACCCTTTGAAAAAAATCATGCACCCTGGGGTGCACCATGCACCCAGGTTGACTATCACTGATCTAGGGGATGATGATGATGACGCTGATGGCGGTGATGGTGGTGGTGCAGGTGGTGTTTGTTTTGGTACTGATGTTAATTGAGGCTGTGAGGCTACCTGCTACCGAGAGGATGCCGAGGCTGTTCGTGCTGGTGTTTTGTAGAGTATATAAAGGTTTCACTGCTGCAATACCGGTAGTGGCAATATCGTTGTAGTAGTAGCAGTACATATTTGCAAAAGTAATAGTGGATGAAGTAATATTAGTTGTAGGTGTATTAAAAAATGGTAATAGTAGTAATAATATTTGTGATGGTGGCGGTAGTAGTAGTAGTAGAAGTAGTAGTAGTAGGGGGCTAGTCGTTAAGGGTTGTAGTGGTAGTCAGGTAGTGGTAGGTGAGTTTGTCCTTGCCGTCACTACACACACAATGCATATAAACGTTTTTTCATTAACATATTAACTTGTCACACTGTGCTTATTAGTGTATGATATTTCCTTTTTGTGTGACCTTCAATGTGTGTGTGTGTGTGGGTGGGTGTGTTGGGGTGGGTGGGTCATGTGTGTGTGTGTGTGTGTGTGTGTGTGTGTGTGTGTGTGTGTGTGTGTGTGCAGCTTTACTTGTGTATTGTAATGTTTTTAGTTTTACATTTTGGTGTATGTAAAGCATAAACATAATGAGTAACTGGAATACGTAGGTAAAATGTACCTCGGTTTTCTCTTTATGTATGTGTATGTATGTAGGCTACGAATATTCCTGTGCGCGCGTGTGTAAGCGTTTCTCTCCAATATACGAACCTTTAGCCAAATAAAACAAAGTGCCTTTCCTTGCGCTTCCGAACTCAACCTTTTCTCCTATTTCTGCTTCATTTTTTTTTTTTGTGTGTGCCTCACTCTCACTCCGTTCGTCTGTCTGTATTTCTGTGTCTGCTTCAGCCTGCATGTCTGTCTGTTTCTGTCTTTCAATATATATCTGTTAGTCTATTTTTTTTTCTCTGAGGTATTGGGGAGATGGAGGCAGAACGTTGATTGATTAAACCGTATGAATATTGATGTTGGGTCACGTAAAGCAGAATGAAACAGCGGTGGTGCGATTACTAAGCAGGAGGGGAAGGGAAGGATGGGACGGAAGGGACGGTAAGGGACAGCAGTGGGGGGAGAGATGAAGGTTGCTGCAGAGGAGGGCAAAGTAGATGCTGTGCTTCTCTCAGTCGTCGTGGCTCAGGAATTTTCGTAAGCGAGTTTTATTGCAATGTGACGAGTCCTTGGCGCGCGTGGGCTATTGGTTGGAATGGGGGATGATCGTGATAATCAACAACAAAAGAACAAGACCGACAGCAATAATGGTATAAGTCTGTTCACTTAAGTCTGACCCAAGCTGACAACGTAAACCTAAGCGTGTTCGTAAGCACGGTGCAGATTAGCAGAAAATGCTTCGTGAGATAAACACAAACAGAGGTTAAAGAAAACTTGGAAGCTGTAGCAGTAACCAATCCGCACTCAGCCTACAAACACGCTTAGGTTTATGTTCTCATCTTGGGTTGGACTTAAGTGAACAGACTATTGTAATGATAATAGATAATGATAATGATAATTTTCTTTTTCTTCTTGTTCTTGTTCAACTTGTTCTTGTTCTTCTTGTTCTTCCCAACAGTCATAGATTTAAACTGTCAATACGTGAGAGATTTTATCATCATTGTAAAGTTTAATGTATTCGTCATCAAAGATATAGATAGTATTATGTGATTCTCTCTCTCTCTCTCTCTCTCTCTCTCTCTCTCTCTCTCTCTCTCTCTCTCTCTCTCTCTCTCTCTCTCTCTCTCTCTCTCTCTCTCTCTCTCTCTCTCTCTCTCTCTCTCTCTCTCTCTCTCTCTCTCTCTCTCTCTCTCTCTCTCTCTCACATCATACCCTCAGGCAATATAATTATTACCGAAGTGTTTGTTTGTTGCCCCAGCGGTCCCTTAGACACACACACACACACACACACACACACACACACACACACACACACACACACACACTATAATACTATACAGACGTAATGGAAACAGAGGCGCCGTGATAGAGAGAACGAAGGGGAGAGCAAAGGCATGGTTATAGACGAAGGGGAGGTGAGGATGGAGGTGGTGATGTTAGGAAGCTTGGGTCCACGGAGAAGGGGCGTTGAGGAGGTTCTGCTAGGAGTAAAGGATGTCTGGAGAGTCCTCTTGGGGATTGCGAGAGTGATGGAGGGAGTGAAGGCGTGCTGAAGGGGAGGAAGACGATGTTGAAATAGATGTTGCTCATGTGTTCGAAAGGGTTAAGGTATAGAAGCAGTCGGGCGGTGGAAGCTGAGATTTGGAGGGAATTGGTGAAGAGTGCGGACTGAGTCATGGTCGTAGTAGTAGTAGTAGTAGTAGTAGTAGCAGCAGCCGTTATTGTTGTAGTCGTTATAGTATTGGTATTTGCAGCAGTAGTTGTTGTAGCTGAGGAACTGAAAGGAGGTAAAGGAACTGTGACGACTAAGCAAAATGTTCAGTCTCTTGCTGTGTGTTCCTGGACGTGCTCTGCTATCTGATTCCTCTTCTGTGACTTTAGTTTTCTCACGTGTTTATTGAGCCGCGAAATAAATCGGCAAGGAAGTAGTCACAAAATCAATCAGTTGTCGCAGAGTCCAAAAATAACCGTCAGTTGAAGAGAACCAGATTAATACAACAAGAGGAGTAGAAAAAAATAAAAAGAAACTGACAGTCGAAGAGAGCCACAAAGCTAATGGAACTATCGTAATAAAAAAATAAAATAAGATGACAGTCGAAAAGCCACAAAAATAATGCAATAATCGAAGTAATAAAAAAATGAAACGACAATCGAAGAGCAAAGAAAAAAAAACAGCGACTATCGAAGGAAAAAAAAAAGGAAAGTGCAAAAATAAAACGACAACCAGACTGCCCCGAATATACCGGGAAAGCGTATTGATCGATCAGGACCTTCACAGAACACTCGGGAGAATCTGGAATCGCATCGACGGTGGAGTAAGTGTGGGGTGGGGGAGAGAGAGAGAATCACTGGTCGCTATGTATTTATATCTTTATTTATTTTATTCTTAACCCCCCCTCCCCCCCCCCCCCCTTCACGTCCCCCTGTGTTTATCGGGGCATTTGGGCGGCAGGTATCAGCCATATATTTTTTTTTAATTAGCGCCGACTTGTCCTTTGTATTAACGAGGCTGGGAGTGATGTGTCGCGGGTAAAGAATTTCGTGTCTGTCTCATTTTTCGGCGTCCCTGATGTTTTATGTTTATGCTAATTTATTACATATTCCAAAAAATATCTTGTTTGTCGGGGAAAATGGACTGCGTTTAACTTTCCTTTAACTGTTTTTTTTTAAGCCGTAAGTGTTTGTGTTTGACTAAATAATTTGTTTTTCTCAGTTTTTGTTCAGCAGCGATATGGTTTTATACTCTTTTCTTGTAAAGTAATCAAGTTACTATGGTCAGACATGGCTGGTAACCCTGAGCATCCCGCACCCTCCGTATAGAACTGTTTGTGGTGAAGCTGATCATTGGTAATTATGTAGACTTGGAGACTCGTATGCCAAAATTAGATATATGTAAGTTGATGTTTCGTCAGATATTACGAAAAAAAATATTGTCATGTTGCTTTTTGGTACTCATTAACTTTTACACTAACCATCTTGCCAATTTCACTGTAGGAGTTAGTTCCCTTCAGTGCCTCTTCCTCACTCAGCAACCACAGTTTGGGACGTTCGGCTGAGCTGCTTCTGTTGTCTTGAGGTAGATTTTCCTTACTTACGAAGATTTACCACTCTGCCGCTGGCGTTAATGGTATCATGTTACTTCCGGGCAACTTTCCTCGTCCAGCGATATTGATCATAACGTATCTTCATTTCGGAACGAGCAGCTTAGCGTCCAGGCTTATTCACGTCCAGACGAACACTTCTGTAATAGTCTCCTCAGCCGGCGCCTGTGAAACTCTGCAGGTGTTTAGTATTTGTGTTAGAAAACTCCAGGGAACACATCCTTTCCATCCTTGTGGAGGGGTGCGGCCCTTCACCACCACCACCACCACCCTTAAACCTCCTTCACCACCACCACCCTTTAAACCTCCTTCACCACCACCACCACCACCACTACAAATCTTACTACTAGCACTCAATCGCTGTTCCATTCACCACCACTACCAACTCTACGACTATCACTCCAACACTGCTCCCACTCACAACCACCAGCACCGCCACTACCCTCATCACCTAGGCCAGGGCTACTTAACCATTATGAGCAAAGGTCCAGTTAGACAAGTACAAATGTATGCAGAGATCCGATTAAATATTGTAGCTGGACCCCAGCTCCAGGAGTAGCAAAATATAATTTTACATTATGAAAGTCCTAGCGATGGATTCTTGCAAGTGTATTTCCTTGACTGATTGTAGGGCCTACAGTCAGGCAAGGAAATAATCTATCACTACCAGGACCATGTAAATCAGTTATATTTTTCTACTGCTGGAACTTGGGGTCCAGTTACAACACTCATAAGGTCCGGATTCGGACCGCGGGCCGCCAGTTGAGTAGCCCTGACCTAGGCTATACGCTACCACTACCACCACTGCAACAACTACCGATGTCTCCCTTTAAATGCACCCCTACCCACCCTTACCACCACTAACATTAAGAACAAAGACTCTTCTGAAACCCACACTCGTTAATGCAAGTCTTGCTTGTGTATTCATTTTCGTCTTTGTGTGTCAGGTGCTTCAGGATATTCTTGTGCTCTATCCACCTTCACGTGGATAGAGCACTTGTGTACGAATCCGATTGTGTGGTTTTACTCTATTTCCGTTTCTTTTTTTTCAAAGCTGTCAGGAAAATTCATAAGGTTGTACGGATGTGTTTTATTTCAGCCGTCACCCAGCGCATCAAAACATAATATTATAATGTTTCACTTCATGCTCGCTGCATTGCCTATCGAAACACAGAAATTGAACATGTTTGTAAAGTGAATCATAACTTTTCTATTACCGTTGCAGTTTTTCGATGGTTATAGCAAGCATCACTTAGGTATCCCACATTAGACATAGGGAAGCATTAGGTCCTGTGATATCATGCTGTTCAATAACTCCGTCATGTAGGTACGAACTCTTGTCCTCGTGTCATAACGCTTCAGGTGGGGGTGACCTTCCTCTGCACCGGTGACTGACTCCGAACGAAGGACCAGCGTGGCGGAGACGCGGACTCGTGATAGCCACAGCCTGTACGTCTCTCCCACACACCAGCTTTTGCCTTCAGGAACGATGTTTACTCTCTCTCTCTCTCTCTCTCTCTCTCTCTCTCTCTCTCTCTCTCTCTCTCTCTCTCTCTCTCTCTCTCTCTCTCTCTCTCTCTCTCTCTCTCTCTCTCTCTCTCTCTCTCTCTCTCTCTGCCCCCCCCCCTCCTCCTTTTTTTCTCTCTTTCTTCCTTCTAGAATACTAATGGCCATAAGGACCCGTTTTAAGTTCACGCCGTGGAGCACTCTTGATTCTCAGAGCAGAGGGATAGTGCTGCCAGACCCCAGCCAGCCCTTCTCGGCAGCCCCTCCCCCAGTTCCCCTTCCCCTAGCACCTTGGACGCCACCGCTGCGCTCCTATGTTCTGACGGCGCTCCTTCCTTAGCGGTGTCAAAGCTAATTCTCAACGGCTTCCACAATCTCTTGCATCCGTCGTCATCAAAGGTTTCCAGCGCCCGTAAAGGTAAAAAGGAGCATCTCATTAACCAGGATTTCTGTCGGGTACTCGGCCAGTCGTTTTCCTGTTTGTCGCTGGCCTCATCTCTCCCGGGTGGCCGTGCTGTCAAGTCAACGGCTTCAAAGGGACAAAATTTCTTTCGTCGCACTGTCCTGAGCTCCGTATCATTATTTACATTTTTTCAGACCAAGTAGACAGATCAGACGTGACACCATTTTTGTGATTCCACTTGACCCACTTCGAAACTCGATGTATTGCAGCCATAAATAAACCTAACATTCACCAGCTCTCGCAACAGGACATAAGTGTACGTCAAAATTCGATATTAACTTCACTATAGGATAGAAGGAGCAGATAATTTACTATAAGAGAAAAAGGTAATATAAATAGTGTTGGAGGTCGCTTCCTCACGGGTAAGGAGGATCATGTACTATTTTGGGAAGCATCAGCTCCAGTCTTGCTCCTGTAACCTACCTTGATTGACAAAGGTAAATTCACTCTGACAAAGATAATTCTCCAGAAGCCAAGCCACGCACCCACCACCCCAACAACACATCTCCCCTTCTCAGCCCTCCACGCGACGTACCCCTCGTCTCTTTCCCTGGGCGTGTGTGCCTGTCCGCAAGCTGCCGCACTGCTCCTAACCAGCAGGCGAGGTGCTAATGACGCTGGGGAAGTGTTCGGGCGATAAGGGGGAAGGCAGACTTGTATTTGGCGAGGCTTGTAGTGTGTGTGTGTGTGTGTGTGTGTGTGTGTGTGTTCACCAGTTATTGACAGCCCGTCGTGTGCACTCCACACCCTGCCTCCCTTCCCCCTTGATGATGGTGTCACCAGGGAGGGAGGGAGAGAGGGAGCAAGGACCCTTCTTTCGACCTTCTCCCGCCCTCCTCTCAATCTCTCACCTCCCAGCTTCTTCACTCTCTCCCTGCATATGCTGTACGTCATGATACTACCCATTATCATTTTTACTTCTTCCCAAACCTTCAGATATTTCTCTAACACTGCGCTAATGCTGTATCTTTCCCTTCCCCTTGGCCGCTTGCCTCTCCGTCTCACCCTGTTTTCAGTCCTGCATTACCACCCCAAGCCTTTATTTACACCATTCCTCCTGACTCACCATCATTCCTGCCTCCCATGTCATTTCCTCCCCCTTCCTACCATCCCCGCCCTCACCCCTGCCCCCTCTGCATCTCTTCCCTGCCTTCAACCACGCCAGTCAAATCTTGCCCTCACCTCCTCCGCTACCCAAGTGTCTGATGGGGAGGCGCTGACCCTCTTCCTCACACTCCCCGCCCACCAGAGAACTCATCGTCCGTGTGTACGTACGATTGGCCGGCGCTAAACGATCAGAGTGGCGAGTGTGAGCCCGGCTGTCGCTTCCGATAAGTGCACATACGTGATTGGGTGTTCGAGTGACCGGTTTTGGAGTATCGGCAAGTAGTGAGTGCTCGGCGTAATGGATAACCCTGACGTACATTTTCTAATTGGAATCGAGGGTACCGCCAGGTGCTTGTGTCTGTTTGTGTGAGTGCTGTTTCCCACCCTGCTGCTCGTACTGTCTCGGGGAAGTGCATGTGCGGAAAGAAAAGGTGGCGGGTGTTGTTGGGGTGGGGAGTGACGGGTCCTGAGTGCTGAATGACGGCGTAACCTGCTGAAGTTCTTATTGAGGGAATATGACCGTACAAAGGTGTCAGTGGCCGCTGTTGCAATTACGTGAGATACTGAAAGGACGTCGTGGAGAGAAAAAAAAGTCTGTGAACCGAGGAACGAAGAACTCTGGATTGATATCAGATTAATATCCTCGAACGTAGCCGGGGAGTGTGCAGCCGTGATGACGAGGGGTGGCGGCGACGGAGGCAGAAAGGCGGAGAGACAATAGGCGAGTGCGGGGGGCGGCGGTCGGGCGGATGTGTGTGGGCAGCGCGCCGAGACTTGACGAGGGAGGCGGTAAATCGAGTTTATGTGAAGGCGGGGAGGGGCGCCTTCCGCCTACCCCCCATACCCCCTTCCTCCAAGTGAGCTCAGGTGAGGGCGGCGAGGGGCTCCGGGTGACTCGCCGCCATCACGTGAAATTGCTTGAAAAGGGCTTGACTCGAGTTCGCGGAAGGCTGCCGTGATAATGACGCTAAAACGGTCTGCAGTATTTCGGGCGTTTGTGAATGCGGAAGGTGTGTCCGCCGCGCTAATGCCGCTTTTGAATGTGCTGGAAATTACTGCCGGCTGGAAAAATGGCAAAAATGTAAATAAGTCACTTGTGCATAATTCCTCTGCTTAAAAATTAACAAAACACTTTAATTAGTGCTTCTCACATTCCGTAGAGGCGTAGAGGAAAGGGGTAACAGTGCGCCGGAAAAAGGAAAAGAGAGAATTTCAGGAAGAGCAAAGACTTAAGGACATTTTCTTGTGTTTTCTCCGCCTTCTTTTGCTGCCTTTCCGCTCCGAATCTTTGTCGTTCCCATCCTTCCCCCCCCTCGCCCCTCCCCCTCCCCACCCCTGCACAGCCTATACCTTCAATTGGCTTATCCACCAGATGTCGTGTTGCTGGAGAGAGAGAGAGAGAGAGAGAGAGAGAGAGAGAAAACGCATTAGGCCACGAGATATGACACTAATCTTTCACCGGAATAGAACACATGATAGAGGCTGAGGCGCAGAGGAAGGTGAGGAGGGAAAAGAGAGAGAGAGAGAGGGGGAAAAAAATAAATAAGCCACTTCTTCCCTCCCTTCCTACCTCCTTGACTTATCATAACACTATAAACAGCCAGCGCTCTCTCTCTCTCTCTCTCTCTCTCTCTCTCTCTCTCTCTCTCTCTCTCTCTCTCTCTCTCTCTCTCTCTCTCTCTCTCTCTCTCTCTCTCTCTCTCTCTCTCTCTCTCTCTCTCTCTCTCTCCCCCCACCACTTCCCCCACTACTCCCCCTCCCACTCCAGCCATTGAATGTCCAGAAATAAGAACAGAGGAAAGAAACAGCTTTTTGCTCTCGTGGAGGAGGAGGAAGAGGAGGAGGAGAGGAGGAGAAGGAGGTGGCGGCGGCGGCGGCGTCAGAGGCGGCACTGGAGAAACAGAACAGAAAAGAAAATGGAGAAAAGAATTTGAAGAAAGTCAGTGGCAGGAAACTTCAATAATTTTTCTTTTACCTCATTAAAATGGCTTTTTTTTCTGTGTGGTTGGAAAAAGTTGGACTCCTCAAACGTTGTAGAGAAAATGAAAGTGTGAGAGGCAAAGGAAGAGGACATTTACCAGTGACGCAGTCGGAGGAAGTGAGAGAGGAAGAGGAAGAGGAGACAGGAGCAAGGATCAACCCGCCTTTTCCCTTCCTTTTAGTCTCCCCTTCCGAGGTCCACTACCTGCTCTCTCCGGGCTAACAAGGGGAGGCCGGGAGCTGCGGAGGAATTGAAGGAAAGGCTGAAAGAGGGAGTGTGTGGAATTTTGCTACGGCACCACCTCTCTCAACCCTCACACACACACACACACACACACACCACCTTCATCCACTTCAGATATCTACTACCACCACCTCTCCTCCTCCTGTCCAATCACCCCTTCACACCACCCTCCCGCCACCACCCTTCCCCTCCCCACCACCAGCTTGCCCAGTGCCATCTTTCCTACCTCACACGGAGCTACTTTTCTCCCCCACCCCCTCACCCCCCACCGCCACACCACCTCCACATCTTTACCTGGTCTCTACTCCTCCTCATCCCACCTCCAGCACACCACTGCCTAACACAACTTTCTCTCACCCTACATACACATCCCATACTCTTTAGCACTTCATCCACTCCACTCTCATTTTTTTCTCTGCTATACACACGCACAAACACCTGAGCTTTTATATTATTTTTTTTTCTTCTGATTTCACTTCGATATCACACCTTTGCGAACCTCTAATCTCTCCTCCTATCTATCCTATCTACATCTACTTTTCTCCCTCCCTCTGCCTCTTTCTCCATCACCCATACCAAACACACTTCACAACTTAACACTTCTCTCTCCACCTCCACTCCTCATCACTTTTCCCTCATTCATCCACTACCGCCATCACACCACAACCCCCAATCACAACACCTACTCTCCTTCTCCCTACCCATAACATCACCAGCCTTCCCTCACCCTGTATCCCCTCTACGACATCGCCATCCCAATCCACACATCACCACCTCTTCTCATCTTCCTAACTCCCTCCACCAACAAAATGGCCATTACCGCTCGAGCTCAGAAGCCGAAGAAGATACCTGTGGGTCTCGACGGCGGCTCCGAGCTAAGGTCCGTGCTGTTCACCTACTTCACGCTGGTGCTGCTGCTGGTGGCGGTGTATGTGGTGTACCGCTTGGGCATGGCGGCGGCGTGAGGGCAGCAGCGCCACCCACGTCCCCATCCTCTTCCCAACTCCCTTTGCGCTCATCCCCCGTCATCAATTCCATCATCATCGTCATCATTGCTAATCTTATTGCTGCTTCATTATCGCTCTTCTTCCTCTTCTGTGT
>NC_066549.1:10803301-10843301 GCF_024679095.1 Eriocheir sinensis | reverse complement strand
GGCTGACTTGAGTAGCATGTCTGTTATTGTTGACTTTCTCTCTCTCTCTCTCTCTCTCTCTCTCTCTCTCTCTCTCTCTCTCTCTCTCTCTCTCTCTCTCTCTCTCTCTCTCTCTCTCTCTCTCTCTCTCTCTCTCTCTCTCTCTCTCTCTCTCTCTCTCTCTCTCTCTCTCTCTCTCTCTCTCTCTCTCAATTTATTCATTTATATTCAACTTCAAAGGGAGATTTTATGCAAAGGGCGGAAAGAAAAAAAAGTGCGAACAAAAAGTGGGCTCCTACAGAATTTCATGTGGTACAGGTAGAAATAGGACGTTCTGATGTATGTGGGTGTTGGTGGGTGGGTGTTGGGGGTGGGTGGGGGGGGCGTGAGCGACAGGCCGTAGTTCCATGAAGGGGCAGCCGGTAGCCTTGTGTGTGCCCTCAATTATATGCTGTCACCGGATTGGCTCTCCCGGTGGTATTGCGTTTCTCTCTCTCTCTCTCTCTCTCTCTCTCTCTCTCTCTCTCTCTCTCTCTCTCTCTCTCTCTCTCTCTCTCTCTCTCTCTCTCTCTCTCTCTCTCTCTCTCCCCCCCTTTCCCCTAGCCCCCCTCCCTTCGCCAAGACCCGTGCAGCATCTCTCCCCTTAGCCGCCAGATGCCTCCTAATCGCCCGTGAGGAGCAAAGCTACATTCACCTCGTTTCTGCCTCGTGTCCCTTGGCTCGTCTTTGACTCGCTCTGAAGTGCCTTCCCTTGAGGACTTGGCTTAGCAGATGGCGGAAAGGCTTCTCGCACCTCACCACCTCAAAGCCTCACACGGAATTTCAGCCTACATATTATCACTTCACCCGACCTCACCTGTTTTGTGTCAAAGGTCGAAGAAAAGGAGGAGAATGAGAAAATTCCTACAGCTCTTTAAAGTTTCAACTCTCTCCCACCTCACTGTAATGTCCGCCCCCTTCCACCCCACCCCTCCTTCACTTTACCTCATTTCATATTCCCTAATATCTGTTAAAAGCGAAAGTTGGAGAGGACGAGGGTGAGAAAATTTTTGCAATTCAGCTTAGTAACACCTTATCTCTATGTTATTCTGGTCGTCTATTCACTTCACCAGCTTCCCCATATTTTATGTAAATGAACCTGAAGGAGGAGGAGATTGAGGTGGTTCTTATAGGTCGTTGTAAGCCTCTTCAAAACACCCAAACTCCCTTTCGTCCCTCACCTCGGCTCCTTAAGCAAATTCCACAGTCCAACACTGTCTCATATATATATATATATATATATATATATATATATATATATATATATATATATATATATATATATATATATATATATATATATATATATATATATATATATATATATATATATATATATATATATATATATATATATATATATATATATATATATATATATATATATATATATATATATATATATATATATATATATATATATATATATATATATATATATATATATATATATATATATATATAAAACATTACAGTTCATGATTGTTTAGTTTTCCGCGCTCACCAGATACTTAAGAGTTTTTTCGTATAGTTTTCTCAAGTCTTCCCCACTATATGAACATCAAACCATAAACAAGAATTTTTCGTAGTGTTTTACGTTTGGTTTGGGCGCTTACGAACCTATCCGTTGTATCGAACTATTAACATAAGAACATAAGAACGTAAGGAGTCTGCAAGAGGCCGGTTGGCCTATACAAGGCAGCTCCTGTACACTCAACCCCACCTTATTTCACCATCCATGGCTTTATCTAACCTCTTCTTGAATGTAGCTATGGTATTGTCACCCACAACATGGCTCCCAAGCCTGTTCCATTCGTCCACCACTCTATTGGTGAACCAATTCTTGCCTATGTCTTTGTTGAATCTAAAATTTGTCTAACTTAAAACCATTGCTACGCGTCCTACCTGGCTCTTTTACTTTCAAAATCTTATTGACATCCCCTTTATTAAAGCCTTTCATCCATTTATAGAGTTCGATCAAGTCTCCTCGCAACCTTCGCCTTTCTAGAGAGTGGTGGAATTCGTCTCGTTCTGCTTCGTGTTAAGGGGAGGAGGATGAACATGAAAAGCTATTGATGATATAGATGACTGGAGAGGTAGGATAAAAGTGATCTCTATGGCCTCCTTTCATAAATATTATTCCTTCTTCACTCCTCAAGAAAATATTACACGTGGTTTAAAATCTCTAATAAAAGTGGTTTGCTTCATTATTTCGTAGGTGTTGGGATCTAGTGGTATGCTTCCATCCTTTCCTTGGGTTTTGATAACGGCGCCTTCTGAGCTCTCTTATTAACCGAAGTGTATTTTGCATTGTGTATTTTTCAAAGAGCCGTGAGGGTTAGTTGTTGAGAGGTTTGGGCGTGTTGATAGAGGCCGGCATTTCAGCAAAACATTTCAGTTTATCGGTGTTGCAGTGTTCCATGGCGGCGCAGCGAGGTGTGTGTTGTGACGATCCAATCCAAGGTGTGTTACGGTGTATTGGTGTAGCTTTTCCCAAATGTACCTCGGCGTCATTAGTGCAGTGGTGTACATGGCAGGGCGTGGAGGTGTTTGGTGTGGCGCTGTCATGGCGGCAGTGGTAGTAGGGTTATTGCTGTGTGCCCTGTCGTGCAGAGGGTGATATATCGCTGTCTTCTGCTGTCGGCGCGTTTCTCTCGCCTGGCTGTGTTACGCACCACCAAGAGAGAGAGAGAGAGGGAGAAAGGGAGAGAGTGGGAGTGTGCGTGTGTGCAAATATTTCATGCAGGAAAATGTTTCACTTCTATTTCCACCGTAGAACCGTTGAAAGGCACGCGATTGCAGGAATTTTTTTTTCCTTTTAGTTTCATTTCATTATTTGTTTGCCTTGGAAAACCGAGAGAGTGGGAGCAATGCAGCTTCTCTGGTAGTATTGTTGCTATTGTTGTTGTTGGTGGTGGTGGAGCGGAGGAGGGAAGGAAGAAAGGAAGTATTGGTGGTGGAGGTTCCATGGTAGTAGGGAAGACGAAGAGAATGGTGGTGGTGGTCTTAGAGAAACAGACAGAGAAACACAGAGAAACGGACAGAAATAGACAGAGAAACACAGAGAAACGGACAGAAATAGACAGAGAAGCAGACAGAGAAACGGAAAGATAAATTGACAGAGAAACAAAGAAACAGAAAGAGAAACAAAAAAAGAAACAAACAGAAAGAGAAACAGGCAGAGAAACAGGCAGAGAAACAGAGAAACAGACAGAAATAGAAAGAGAAACAGACAGAGAAAGAGAAACTGAGAGAAACAAAGAGAAACAGAGAAACAGACAGAAACGGAAAGCTAAACAGACAGAGAAACAGAAAGAGAAACAGACAGAGAAACAAAGCGAAACAGACAGAAAAACGGAAAGAGAAACAAAGAGAAATAGAGAAACACACACACACACACACACACACACACACACACACACACACACACACACACACACACACACACACACACACACACACAGAGAGAGAGAGAGAGAGAGAGAGAGACTTCCTTCTCTGCCTGTCTGGTGGTTTCTCTGTCTGTTACGTATTTACAAGTGGCTGTACGTTTTTGTTTGTGTCAGTGTCTGTTTTTGCCCGTCTCCGACAAGTCTCGTTTATCGAATGACTTATTTCTTTATTCTGTTTTCCATATTTTTCCCGTCAGGATTTAAGCTCTTAAACGCTCTTGTTAGTGTATGCTTGTGCAACTGTCTTGTTTTTGCTCTGCCTGCCTGCCTGTCTATTTGTCTATCTGTCTGTCTATATGTATGTTTGTATCTTTCTGCTCGCATGTCTGTCCCTGTGTTTTACTGCCCCTCTCTCCGTTTGTCTCTGTTTGTTGGCAAAATGTTTGAAAGCAAAGTTACAAATGAATTTCGTGTGAATACATTTAGCGTCTGCAGGAATGCACCAAAAAATTATGGTTTGCTTTTTTTTAGAACAAAAGGTTTTCAGAGTTTTCATTTTAATACTCGTAACTTTTTGAAACAATGTGGTAATGAACAAAGAGGCTTCTATGGATCAAAGAAATTGTTAACATTATTTTCAATAATACGAAATACACTCAGAAAATATTCCTAATTTTCTGTCTCGTGTTCGAGACGAATTTTGAGGGTCATAAAAAGTCGGTCACCTTGCGAATTCCTTTTCTGTAACATGAATTTGAAGGCAAAACATAAAATGAATGAATGATGTTAGATCATTATGGAGAAATTCTCATCATTAGAATAACAGAGACAGAAGGGTGTGTGATGCCTCTGGGTGTTTTCCGCTTCTTATCGTGAGTGGATCTCCTCCCCCGCTTTTCTCATACATTCTTTTCCATTTCCTTTTTCATATCCGCGTCACGAGCTGCATGCTGCTCTTCTCCTTGCTCTCGTCTTGATTACCTGTGTTAGTGAGATGGCATTGTCTTCAGATGAGTGATTTAATTTTACACAACACACAACAGAACCGGCATTGAAACGAGCAACTTATTCACCCAAGACTTACTCGTCCATTATTTTGAGAGAGAGAGAGAGAGAGAGAGAGAGAGAGAGAGAGAGAGAGAGAGAGACACACACGCACACACACACACACACACACACACACACACACACATAGAGCTGAAGGAGTGTTCTCTTATCTCCCTGACGTCACTGTCCACCGTTACTGTTTTTTGCCTGTCTAAACACCTTTCTTCTACCCTTCCCTCGCCTCCTATCTCTCTTCCTCTTCCCCTTTATGCCTTCTCCACCGCTGTCTCCTTCTCTATCACTTCTTTAACTTTTCTTCCCCCTCTTACATTACTCCACCCCTCCACTCCAGTCCTCGCTGTGCTCCTCCTCTCTCCCTTCCCTTCCCTTCTCCCTCACCTTTCCTTCCCTTCCCTTCCCTTCCCTTCCTTTCCTTTCCTTTCCTTCCTTTTCCTTCCTTTTCGTTCCCTTTCCTTCCCTTCCTTCCCTTCCCTTCCCCTCTTTCTCCCTCCCTCCCTTCCTTCCCTCTCTTCCCCTCTTCTCCCCCGCCCCTCCCGTTCCTTTGCCCTCCCTTCCCATCATGCCCCCCTTCCCCTCTTCTCCCCACCCCCCACCCCTCTTCTCCTCTTCCCTTCTCTTATCTTCCCCTCTCCAACCTTTTACTCTGACTCGCTACGTATACATTCCTCGCAGTCACTCACATTATTTTCCCCGCCTCTTTAGATTATTATTATCTGGCCGCGGAATGAGACGACAAAGACGACGACGAAGGGAAAGATGAAGACAGGGAGAAGGAGGAGGAGGAGGAGAAGGAGGAGGAGGAGGAGGAGGTATTTGTAATATAATCAAGTATGGAAATATACAGCGTGCGCCCTTGGCCTCAAAATAGCGAAGATAAACAGAGAGAAGCTAATGGAGGAGTTGGATTAGCAGCGGGAAGAAGCAGAAAGAAGAGAGAAGAACATGCACAGGAGGATAAGAGGAGAACAGAGAGAGGGTGGAGCCATGAGGGACAGGATTATAATATCTGTTAATTATACCCCGCCGCTGTACTGTCGTTTCTTTCATCCCTGCCTCCCGATGTTCTCTATTTCTTCCTCTTATTCACCCCGACTGACTTTCCTCTCCTTCCTTTCCGTCCATCTACATATGTATTTTTGTTTTTTTCCTTCTTTTATTTTTATCTATGTTCATTTTCGGTGTTAATTTACGTTTTCCCCTGACTCTCCTGCCTTTCCTTCTCCCCCCTTCGTCTTCCGCCTGTCGTTTCTGATTTCTTCCCCTTTTCTTCCTCCGTCATTCCTCTCTTCCCTTCCCTCTTTGTCTTTTTCGTTCCTGCCTCCTTCTTTTCTCCTACTTCTTCCTCTCTTTCCCTCCGTCTTTACTTCCTTTCCTTCTATCTACATATGTATTTCTTCTTTCTCTCTTCTCCCCTTTTTTATTGATTTCCATCTGTTTCCTTCTCCGTCTTCCTTCTGCCTGTCTTCCCTTTTTATACTTCCGTCTTTCCTGTCTCCCCGCGCCTCTTTGCTCTGTTTATCCTTACGAATACCATCTGCCCATAACTGACTCTGATAAGAACAGAACCTGCATTAGCAAGTTGAAAGGGAGGAGGACGAGGGGGTGGAGGAGGAGGAGGAAGAAGAAGAAGAAGAAGAAGAAGAAGAAGAAGAAGAAGAAGAAGAAGAAGAAGAAGAAGAAGAAGAAGAAGAAAAAGAAGAAAAAGAAGAAGAAGAGAAATAAGATCCTTTAGCTCTTACGTCGTAGAGAGAGAGAGAGCGTTATAATCAAACCCCTTTGGCCGCCGTCTTCAATATGCCAAGGAGAGCTAATTCCGATCTGTTTGTTTACACTGCTAACTCGAAAAATGGGGGGAGGGAGGGGGGGAGGGGGGAAGGAGCGAGGGGAAGGGAGAGTAAAAAGTGGGTGCCTGCTTTTCCTTCGCTTTCATGTCAAATGGTGAGTATTTATCAACTCTCCTCCTCCTCCTTCTTCAACTGTTATTCTGCCTTCTCCTTACCTTCCTTCAACTCATTCCTCCTCTTCCTCTTCTTCCTCCTCCACCTTCTTCAGTCCACCTCCTTCTCCTCCTCCTCCTTTTTGTCCTTCTCGGCCTTCTTCAGCCTTCCTCCTCCTCCTCCTCCTCCTCCTCCTCCTCCTCCTCCTCCTTATACTGGTCCTTGAGATCCTCGTGCTGCTCCTTCTCTTGGTATGCTGCTAATTTTTCTTCCTCCCTCCTCCTCCTCCTTCTCATCGTCCTCTTCCTCCACCTTCGCCTGCTACCTCCTCCTCCTCCTCCAACTCCACCTCCTCCTCCTCCTCCTCCTCCTCCTTCCGAGCGCGTGGAGGCATGGAGCCAGGCAGAAAGCTTGGTAATGGGACAAAGGTGTTCAAACAGTTGGTGGTGTTTTGTTCCCAAATGGTGAAGGGTGGCTGGGCAGGGAGGGAGGGTAGGAGGAAGGGAGAAAGGGAGGCTGTGGGGAGGCACCGACTGGTAGGAAGAAGAAAGTGCATGGGGGTGACGAGGGAGGAGGGAGGAGGGTAGGCATGGCCAAGAGGTCTGGCCAATCAGTTCTGCCTTACACCCCGCTGTGACCACCACCGCCCTCCACCACCTCCTCCTCTTCCTGCTCCACATCCTCCTCCTCTTCCACTCCACTCGTCCTCCACCCCTCCGGCTCCCTCAGTCTCCGTTTCCACTCCAATTTGCGTTGATCGTACCGCCCATCCAACGCCGAGAACCCTCACTGACCCTTCAACCCGTCACTCCCCTTCCTCTACTTCCACTTCCCTCCTCTCTTCACTCTCTTCTTCCTCCCCCTCCTCCTCTTTCTCCTCGTCCTCCTCCTCCGGGCGGGGTTCAAGATGCCTACGGGGACAGAGCAGCACGCCGTGGCGGTGACTTACGCCATTCTGGTGGTGCTGTTACTTATCCTCTACGTCCTCTATACCAGCCTGGTGTCGCCCCTACGCTAGCCAGGTAACACCCTTGCCTCCATCTCCCCAGTATTCAGCTTCTCCTCACCTCACCCAGCGTTCCCCCTCCCCTCTACCACCCCAGTAATAAGCCTTTCTGTACCTCATTCTGCGTTTCTCCCCCCATCCAAGATCCTGCCCCCCTCTACCACCCCAGTATTCAGCCTTTCTGCACCTCATCCAGTTCCCCCTCCCGTCTACCACCCCAGTAATAAGCCTTTCTATACCTCATCCTGCGTTTCTCCCCCCCATCCAAGATTTTGCCCCCCTCTATCTCCCCAGTATTCAGCCTTTCTGCACCTCATCCAGCGTTCCCCCTCCCCTCTACCTCCCCAGTATTCAGCCTTTCTGCACCTCATCCAGCGTTCCCCCTCCCCTCTACCTCCACAGTTTTCAGCCTTTCCTCCCCTCACCCATCATCGTCTCCCATCTACCTCCCCAGTATGCAGCCTTCCTCACCCCCTCCTGTATTCAGCTTCCCCTTCACCACCCCAATATTCACTCTTCATTCACTTCACCAACATTCACCGTTCCATCACTTCATTCTTCACCCCATTCTTCATCTCCCTCTCCCTCTCTCACCTCTTCCTTCACCCATACCGAACTTCAGTCTTGTTATGGCGGTCCGTGTCGCTTCGAGAGTTATGCAAATATGGCTTTCCCGCCTCTTATCCTCCATACCTTATTTTTTTTTTATTCCTCCATTATCCATGTAGTGCTCTTATGTCTTCTCACGCCTTCACCCCAGCATGTCTGCACTCGTCATTATTATATGTCTGTCCTTTCTTTTCCTCTCCTTCCTAGCTGCCCTCGTTCATTCGTGAACTATTATAGGTATACCCTGTTTGGTGCTGTTTGGGTATGTTATCTTCCTCGTTATTTCTGCCTACCTGGTACGCGTCTGTTTTGGAGTGTTATCTACCTTGCTAAACAGAAAACACATGGTAGATAACATACCAAAACAGCACCCACTGCTTTCCCAACCCCTCACCTCACATTACTTCCCGTTACCTTTCCTTACCTCACCTCACCTCACCTCTCTTCACCTCAGTTCATCTCACCTCACCTCAACTCACCTTTCGTTACCTCACCTCACCCCACCTTACCGCACCTCACCTCATCTCACCTCACGTAACTTGCCCTCGCCCCACTTCATCTTCCCTCCTGCCATCCCTCCTCCGCTAGCCAGGGCAAGAGCCACACCTCACTTGTAGCGTAATTCCTTGAGGCGCTTCTCACTCTTACACTAACTAGGTGCTCCCCTCCTCCCCTACACCTGCGCCTCCTTTTGCCTCTCGCCTTTCGTTAGCAAGGTGCATCTTCTCCCCCAATCCTCTTGTTCTTTTCTCGCGCTGTCTCCCTCCCCCCTTCCTTCACGTAAACAGGCATCTCTCAGGTAGGCCCTCCATCCCCGGCCCTTCTGCTCTCCCTCTTCTTATTATATCCAATTATAGCCTTCTCCTGCCAGCATTAATTAATTTAAACTTTTCTTTTCGGTTTTATATTTTATCTCTGTCTTCGTTGTCGTCGTCCTCGTCGTCGGAGTTGTAGTCTCTCTCTCTCTCTCTCTCTCTCTCTCTCTCTCTCTCTCTCTCTCTCTCTCTCTCTCTCTCTCTCTCTCTCTCTCTCTCTCTCTCTCTCTCTCTCTCTCTCTCTCTCTCTCTCTCTCTCTCTCTCTCTCTCTCTCTCTCTCTCTCTCTCTCTCTCTCTCTCTCTCTCTCTCTCTCTCTCTCTCTCTCTCTCTCTCTCTCTCTCTCTCTCTCTCTCTCTCTCTCTCTCTCTCTCTCTCTCTCCTCATTTTTATCATTAATTATTATTATTATTATTATTTTTATTATTATTATTATTATTATTATTATTATTATTATTATTATTATTATTGATGGTATTGTTGATATTTTGTTGCTGCTGATGTGATAATTGTTAATATCCTTTTTAACGGGATTTTTTTTACCTCTTCCTCCCCCTCCCCTTCCCCTCCCTTTTCCCCCTTCCTCCCTCTCCCCCTCCTCCTCCTCCTCTTGACTCTGCTAGATAGACTGAACCACTAACGTAAGTAGCCTAGCTCTTTATAACCCGCCAGGATTTCAGTTGCCTTCTCATCCATGTTTTCTTCGCTACTTTTTATTTGCCTGTTTCACTTCATTACTTAAACGTTTCTTTCTTACTTTCCAGGTACGTTGAAACTTGGTGAACGTCCGGGACTCAGGGCCTCGCCGTACGTAAGTGTTCTCCGCCACCCACTCGTCTCGCACACATCCGATGAAAAATTAACTCAGTCACATTCATCACCAAGAATTTTATCATTTATTTTTTTCATCACGGTCAGTAACAAATGCAGGGAGGGATACGTGTGACGGGTGAGGGTGCCATGGGTGTGGGGAGAGGGGGGGGGGGGCGCACGTTTATCATGATTAGGGTAATGAACGGTAACTGGCTTAATTATACCTGGCGATTAATTAACGACCGTGGTCTGTTCCCTCCGCCCGCTTGGTGTATGGACCGCGCTGGGGTTGTCTACTTGTTACGGGTGATTAGCGTACAATTTGTTGTGGGTCGCTCGTTCGATTGCTTGCTCATTAAACAGAATTACGAGAGAGAGAGAGAGAGGGGGGGGGTAAGTTGGGGAGGGGGAGGGGGGAGAACGCGTGCTTCCTGCGCCATCGCTTCCTCCCTCCCCCACCGTTTGAGATCAGAGGAGAAGCACAGCGTTCCTTGCATCACCATCACCACTATCGCAACCAACATCACCACCGCCACTACCGCCATCACCATCAACACCACCACCACCACCACCACTATCGCAACCACCACCATCTATTCGCCTTCATCTATTCTGTCCTATCCTACCACACGTAGATTACTAGTAGTAGCGGTAGTAAACAGACATCCTCGCCACAGACTGATACGTCTTCTGGTGTCTGTTCTTCCTATGTATTCCTATGTATCACCACCACCACCACTACCACTATTTCAGCTACCATCACTACCACCATCCCCTTAACTTTTATTTTCATCCTCTCCACCACCACCTCCATCATCATCACTAAAAACGAGACGAAAGAAATGCATTAAGTCTGAGAATAATACCATTTTTCTTCTTCTTTTTTTCCCTCTTCTGTCAGCGAACCTCCTCAGTTTTTGCTGCTATTATATTACTTTCTCTTTTATTACAACACATTCAATATTACTACTATTACTAGGCCTACCACCACTACTACTGCTACTGCTTTTACTAGTACGACTACTACTGTTGTTGTTACTACCATTACTACTTATGTTACTTCTACTACTACTATTATCATTATTTCCTCGTGCATGTCCATTTCTCTCTCTCTCTCTCTCTCTCTCTCTCTCTCTCTCTCTCTCTCTCTCTCTCTCTCTCTCTCTCTCTCTCTCTCTCTCTCTCTCTCTCTCTCTCTCTCTCTCTTTCTCTCTCTCGCAGGCGTTATATAAGAATGTTAACGATATCCTCCACTATCATATAACCTCACTCTTTTTTGCGTCATCATCGTAAGTCTTGCTGCGGGTCCTGCGTCTTTTCCTTTTCCCGCTGCTTCCTTTCTCTCCGCGCAGGTATTAGGGAGGCGTCTTTACCGAGGGTGTTACGGTGATCTTCTCCGTGATATATATTTTTTTTTTTCTGGAGTGCGATGCGACAATATCAATGCAGCTTCCGGGGTCGTTGTCTCAGTCTCCTCTCCAAGTCTTCAGGAAGAAAAGGAAGAAAGAAAGGAGGAGAAATAGAAGCCGAGAGAAAAATAAAATGGTGAAATAGGAGGAAAGGGACGAGGAGAGAGGAAGAAAGGCTGAAAGAAGCGACTGAGACAACAAGACTTCACACGTATAAAAAAAGAAAACAATATTGCAGTTCGCAGAGTAAAAGTGATAAAACGGCAGAGTGTGTAAATAAAGGAAGAGAATCCGTATATTAGGGCTTAACGGGCTGGGCTGTGGCAATGCCCGCCCACTGGAAACGATACCCAAGGCGATAATAAAACGATGAAGGCTTACGATGGAGTCTCAGTAAGCGGGGAGACGTGCAGCATCCGACGATGGGAGGGGGAGAAGAAGAGGGAGAGGAATAGAAAGGCAGAGGAAGGGGGAGAGAGGGAGTGTGTGTGTGTGTGTGTGTGTGTGTGTGTGTGTGTGTGTGTGTGTGTGTGTGTGTGTGTGTGTGTGTGTTTGTGTGCGTGTGCGTGTTTGCTGTCTTGAGGGAGGAATGAGTGCCAGAGGAGAAGAAGGAAGAAAGGAGGAGTAATAAAAGCCAAGAGAAAGAAACATTGTATCTAAGGAGGAAAAGGAGGTGGAAGAGGAAGGGAGAAGAGAGGCGGAAACAAGAGAAGGAGAATGTAAAATAAACCACTGCGAAAGATTGATGAGGGATTAGGAAAAGCAGGAAGAATAGGAAAGCTCGGGAGGAATTAGGAAGAAAAATATTGCTTGAGGAGAAAGGATTAAATTAAAGAGGCGAGTGATGGCGTGTGACTGTTTTACGTGCGCCAGATCTTGTCTCTAAAATCATCCGGTAAAAGCAGTGGTGGTGGTTGTGGTGGCATAGTGGTAGGTGGGGGGGGGGGGTACTGGTGGATGGAGAAGAAAATCTATTCAGAGTCGTTACTTTTTATATTTATTTCTATTTTTGCATGTTTTTCATATCATTTTTCCGTCATTTCCCTCGCGAGTCTAAGTATGTAACGAAACTTTCATCTGTTCGGCCGCAGTAGCCTTGCACCGACTACACTTTCAGGCGCCGGGGAGGGAGAGTGAGGCCGGGTGCTGGGTAAGGGGGGGGCGCTACAGTGAAGGGAATAGTTTAATTACTCACACGTTTAGGAGACAGGCGAGTTAGGGTGACTGTCACCTCCAACAGTATCCAATTTTTCTTAGGTGTCTGTTTCTCCTTAGTTTCACCCCTTCTCTCCCTACTCTCCCGCCGCCGCTGCCGCCACCGCCATACTTTGCTTCATCCTACGTCGCTGAGGATGCTCGTCCGGGGAGCTATTAGGGCGCGGCGAGGCTGTGAGTGGTGCTCGGGCCGCGCCGCTCTTAGCCACGAGTGCTGGGGCGCCGCAGACCCCTTAGTTGGAGTCCCGGTCAAGGAGCTGAGCTTAAGGAAAGCGTTCATTCAAGAAACGCTCCGGAAGGAAATGTTTTGTGGAAATAAAATGTGTAAAATCCATGCCGAGTAAATGTGGGTCGTGCGCCACCGAGGAAAAAATAAGTAAAACCAGTCAACGGCTTATGGCTTCCAAACGAATTATTTTGTGTAAATGTGATTAGCTGTTGCGGAAAGTGGGCAGGTTATCTAATATTTTCACGGGCAGTTTCATAGCATTTTCTTTCCCTCATCGAGTCGCAGTGGCCCTTACGTTTGCCTGCTTTTCCTTTCTCGCCTTAGTATTGATGATCGAAATCCATGCGGCTGATGCACAGCTACTTCATGGAGGCTTTTATTGACTCGGTGGTTAAATGCTGTAACACGCACGGGAAGTTCTTCACGCGGCGGTGACACTCAGTCCGGAGGGTGGATGTTGTCTTGTGCCTAACGCATAATCCTAGGCTTTGTACGCACCGGGATATCGCTCCCAGTGACACACTCACTACATCGTTTATTTCATTCAGGTAATGTTTTGTATTTTTATATTTTCTTGGCACGGTTGCGAGAACATGATTTCATAACCATGCAGTCAGTCGATCATGGGCTGTGGGGAACGGTGTAGGAATTTTCGCATCCCAAGCTCAAATGTTGAGCTGCCCGTAATCTAAACAGTCTTCAAGTTACTGCTTCAATTACTGCATTGTGTCGTAAGATATATAGATGAAACCATTGTATGGCGTTTTTATTTTCATGACTAAGTTCTTTTGAACCTCGCTTGCCCATGGATGTGGTACCGAATGTAAACTAAAAAAAATGTGAGCCCTCAGACTTTTTATATCTATTGGGATGAAATTTGTACAGTGCTTGCTCTAGATTTACAAATGTGACTACCACGGAATGTGTCAGGGAGTGAAATAGAAAGGGAGGTGTGTGTGTGTGTGTGTGTGTGTGTGTGTGTGTGTGTGTGTGTGTGTGTGTGTGTGTGTGTGTGTGTGTCGGTGTCGGTGGTCGTGCGTGCGTCTCACCGAGAGTAGAGGGTAAAGTTTTGAACTGGGTCAAGGCGTGGCTTAGCAATAGGAAGCAAAGAGTGCAAATCAATGGTAAAAGATCTGACTGGGGATGTGTTACGAGTGGGGTCCCACAAGGTTCGGTATTAGGTCCACTTTTGTTTATTATTTATATCAATGACTTAGACACAGGAATTAGTAGTGATGTTAGTAAATTTGCAGATGATACCAAGATCGGTAGAGTAATTGAGTCGGATCAGGACGCTAGTATTCTCCAAGGTGAACTCAACAGATTATATGACTGGGCGGATAAATGGCATATGGAGTTCAATGTAGGGAAGTGCAGTATTCTGAGTGTAGGTAAGAACAACCCCTCTCATAACTATTGCTTAAATGACACTCTTATAAGCAGGTTTGGGTGCGAGAGGAATTTAGGGGTCTTAGTGAGCTCTGATCTCCGTCCAAGGGCACAATGCATTCAAGCTAGAAATCGAGCTAATAGGGTACTGGGATTTATTTCAAGGAGCGTAAGCAACAGAAGCCCCGAAGTCTTCCTCAAACTATATTTAGCATTAGTTAGACCTCATCTTGACTATGCGGTTCAGTTCTGGTCACCCTACTATAGAATGGATATCAAAATGTTAGAATCGGTGCAGAGGAGGATGACTAAGATGATTCAGGGGTTGAGAAACTTGCCATACGAGGAAAGACTCAAACAGTTAAACTTGCATTCTCTAGAAAGGCGAAGGGTGCGTGGAGACATGATCGAGGTTTATAAATGGATGAAGGGCTTTAATAAGGGAGACATTCATAAGGTTTTGTTGGTAAGAGAACCGGGTAGGACACGAAGTAACGGGTTTAAACTGGATAAATTCAGATTCAACAGGGACATAGGCAAAAATTGGTTTACTAATAGGGTGGTGGATGAGTGGAATAGGCTTAGCAGTCATGTGGTGAGTGCCAATACAATTGTCACATTCAAAAATAGACTAGATAAATTCATGGACAGCGATATTAGGTGGGGTTAGATACACGGGAGCTTAGGGTCAAAGGAGCTGCCTCGTACAGGCCTACCGGCCTCTTGCAGACTCCTGCGTTCTTATGTTCTTATGTTCTTATGTTATCATGCCACATCAGCGGCTGAGGAGGCTGACCTAAGCAGACCCTCTACGCCCGCATCCCTGCTTAACTGAGTAGGAGAATGGTGTTGCAGTCCGTAAGGTGGCTCCTCCCAGTGGTGTTGGTGTCATGTCTCTCGTGTGCACCCCTTACCGAGTTATTTACTTTGTCCGGCGAGCCTTTCATTTGCATATCGCTGCTGTCCGGACGCTGTCATAGCTGTGACTGGTGGACTGGTGAAGTAGAGTTACTGAGGAGTTTGCGTGGAGGACTGGTGAAGGAGAGTTGTTAAGGAGTTCCCCATTAACGTGAAAAATCTCATCCTTCCTTTACGTCTTATCATTCGTGACTTCAACAAATACAAAATGTCACTAGAGGCACGAGTTGAGCGGCGTCTCACACAAGGGGCATGTACGAGTGTATGATGTATGATGCAAACGTTAGTTATCGCAGTTATTTTCATTCACTTAATCTTGCTACCTGAAGCTGCCTTGTACCTGTACTGATCTGCTTTTATTGCTTTTCTCGTTCCTAACTGTAGAGATGTCCGGGTTACACACCCGAGTAGAAAGGCCTAGTAGGTATAGAATATAACAGGATGAATATGAGAAAACTCTCAGCTATTTTAACGGTGTATGAAAATTGGACACCCCCCTCAAAAAAACAAAAAAACAAAAAAAAACACGTGCGGTGCATTGGCTAACTGAAGTGGCCCAGAAAAAAGTCTCCAGCATTCAGCAGAGCGTTCATCTCAGTTCCCAGCAAACTTTGAGCTCCCACCTTTACACGAGAATTTTTGGTTTCGCTCGGAAATAAAAGATTCCTCATCGAGGCCGACCTCTACTGTAAAAAAACTGATCTTCCGCTTCGCGGACGTATTCGCAGGAGAACAAAAGGAGGAACCACCACCACATGTCTTGCTCAAGGCTTTGGTACGATCACTCTCGGGCTTTAACAATAAAACACACACACACACACACACACACACACACACACACACACACACACACACACACCGTGGCGCAGCTGGTTAGAGAGCTGCGCTGCCAGGCTTCATAGCCTGACACGGCGGCTGTTCCAGCCCGCTCAGGCCGGATTATTTCCGTTGTAGGAGTGGTTACTGTCCCCGCTTGAGCAGGGGGATGGGGTGTGTGGTGTGTGAGGTCCTGGCAGTACCCAGAGATCGACTATAAAAGAGCACTTGCACATGTCGGGAGGGTACCTGCTGGCGATTACGAGTCCAACTCGTGATCAGGCCGTGCTGAATTACACACACACACACACACACACACACACACACACACAGAGAGAGAGAGAGAGAGAGAGAGAGAGAGAGAGAGAGAGTATCAGAGAGAGAGAGAGAGAGAGAGAGAGAGAGACTGTTATACGAATAGAGGTGGAGAAACAGACAGGGCGATAATATCTTATTTCGTTGGGAAGAAGGTGTATGGTTGTCTGTTCCTTTCCTCTAGTCTTTTAGAACACCAGCGGCGTCAGGGACTGGTGGTATTATAGCGGCTGACCTGTGATTCCCTGGACGATACAGTTTTATAGTCGAATTGCAAAATATTGCATTACCCTGATTTGCGATTTTATGTCGAAACTCCTTTTCTCTATTTCAATCAGCTTGTGTTTCAGCACGTACAAACATGATATTCCTTTGCTGAACAGATCATGAGCCAAGACCTGTCATCTTTAAGCCTAGTGATTTTGTACTGGTCCTTGAGGACTTGTTCATATTGACTGATTAGTTTTCCATTATTTAATTTAGTTCTCTGAAAACAGCTGTTCTAGACGGAGGTAGGGGTGGCGTCCTTGTGCCCGTCCTGCTGATGAGGCTCAATTAATTAATTAATGTAGAGATACTTCCTGGATGGCGTCGTGCTTTCTCCGTCTACCCACATACTGTTCTTGCCCGCTGCCCACCACCCAACGCTCTCTCGGGCTGCGTGCCACATGCCACCGTTCTGTACTCTTCGTGCACCATGGCGGCGGCTTGGGGCTGATATGCCTCCAGGATATACCTCCGCGCCACGGTCACAGCGGCCACGTACAGCCACACAAGGCAGAGTTCCGCGTGGGGACGGATCCACTTTTTCCATTTTCTTCCTTCTACCTTCATTTAACATCTATCGTTACATCCACTCTCCCATGAATAACAAGTGTCCCAAAAGCCTTGGCGTTTAGATCCGTTCACCATATAGGTTAACACTTGTTCTGCAGAGGTCGCGTCTTTCGTCCGAGTATTGAGCCCACCGTGTCGCCGCGGTCCTTGACGCCAACATATATATATATATATATATATATATATATATATATATATATAGATATATATATATATATATATATATATATATATTTACAACAAAGGAAACAGCTCAAGGGTACAAAAAAGGAAACAATAATAAAAAAAGCCCGCTACTCGCTACTCCTAAAAAGAATCCAAAGAGGTGGCCGAAAGAAGGGTCAATTTCGGGAGGAGAGGTGTCCTGATACCCTCCTCTTGAAAGAGTTCAAGTCGTAGGCATGAGGAAATACAGATGAAGGAAGATTGTTCCAGAGTTTACCAGCGTGAGCGATGAAAGAGTGAAGATGCTGGTTAACTCGTGCGTAAGTGATTTGAATAGTAAAGGGATGAGCTTTAGTAGAAAGTTGTGTGCAGCGTGACCGCGGGAGGGGGGGAGGCATGCAGTTAGCAAGTTCAGAAGAGCTGTCAGCGTGAAAATAACGATTGAAGATAGAAAGAGAGGCAACATGGCGGCGGAATTTGAGGGGTAGAAGACTATCAGTAAGAGGAGGAGAGCTGATGAAACGACTCCACTCTGTCCAAGAGAGATGTGTGAGTGGAGCCCCCCCACACGTGAGAGGCTTACTCCATGAAAACTGAAGTAGGAAAGCACCAGTGAATGCTGCAACGGAGATACTACTACTTACAAAGAACAGATACTTATTTGCCTTTAGTTTTTGAAGCGCCATAACTGACGCTCTTCTAGATTTAGGACGCGTTTGTTATATAACTTTACTAACCTGAAGCAATGAAGATCAGGGTCTCTCTCTCTCTCTCTCTCTCTCTCTCTCTCTCTCTCTCTCTCTCTCTCTCTCTCTCTCTCTCTCTCTCTCTCTCTCTCTCTCTCTCTCTCTCTCTCTCTCTCTCTCTCTCTCTCTCTCTCTCTCTCTCTCTCTCTCTCTCTCTCTCTCCTCTCTCTCTCTCTCTCTCTCTCTCTCTCTCTCTCTCTCTCTCTCTCTCTCTCTCTCTCTCTCTCTCTCTCTCTCTCTCTCTCTCTCTCTCTCTCTCTCTCTCTCTCTCTCTCTCTCTCACACACACACACACACACACACACACACACACACACACACACACACACACGAACGGACATTGTTATAAAAGTTCAGGCCTATGCTCATTGATTTAATATGATGCTAGGGAAATGGACAAGTAAAGAAGTGCAAAATCTGAAAAAAAAATCGTCGTTTTTTTCATTAGGGGAAGCATCAAGCAACATCCAGTCCCCCTGTTGTTCAATAAAGTGTTAAGAATTTTATTTGGTACAGACAGCTTGTACTAGTCATTTGATTACTTGGCAAGATGGCTATTTTTCCTTCAATGTACAGAAACAGTCACTGAAGGCGCTGGTAACCCCGCTGCCCTCACTGGACGGGGAGGGCCGCTCAGCAGCAGCCGCAGCAGCCAGGATGGCAATCAGTGTCCGTATGTCAGTCACTCCATGAAGTATCCAATCAAACTTTTACCCTCCCGTCAACGGCCTCGCGAGCCTGACAGGGAGACCAATCAGACCCATCTGTCTGTCTTACTCGGGAAACTGGATGAACTCGCCGGTGTTCTGACTTTGCTGTTGGGGCTGGTGCTAGTTCTGCTGGTTTTGAGTAACGTGCTCCTGGGTGAGTATGATGATGTCGCTGTCAGTCAGCACGCCATCCTCCTTCAGCTTGTCGAGTTGCACTATGACTTGGGGGTCCTGTGGCGAGGGAAAGGAGGAAACTGTCTTACTGCCACATATGCCGCGCTGCCACTATATATCTAAATATTCACACTGTTACTACTGCTGATACTTTTGCTTTTTTTACCACCACCACTATTACTACTACTGCTACTGCTACTGCTGCTACTACTATGGAGGCGATGGTTGAATGTTTAGCGTGCAGGCGCGAGGTTCTGAAAGATCCACATCCAAATTCTACCCGCCTCAAGAAGCTGACAATTTTCAGTCATCGTCGAGTGACCAGAGACAACCCACTTGCTGTCCTGATGACCACCTATTCACCCGTACTCTAGCGATCTCAAAAGGATAAAGAGGGGGTCCGAGGGGCAGCATAAGCCAAGCAAGAATGGGGCCACTATAATATATTTGCTTGCATCATTAACGGGCTGGGGTCAACCAACAGACCTCACCACAAAGCCTACCGGCGCTATAATCCAATCGTAAAAATAAGAGGAAAAAAAATCTGACCCACAGTTGCTAACCCATATTAGCGTCGCACGTCAGCTCACCTGGAAGAAGTCTGGCATTTCCTCAATGTCCTGCCTGTACACGCCGCCCTCCTGCTGGGTCTGGCCACTCCCCGCCGTGTAGCCGTCCAGCAGACCGGCATCCACGTGCGCCGAGCCGTGTTTCTCCCGCCATGCTTGTACCTGCAGGTGAACGAGGACATGGTGATGTTTACATTTTTACCGGCAGCCGCAGCACTCTCAACCATGTCTCTCTCTCTCTCTCTCTCTCTCTCTCTCTCTCTCTCTCTCTCTCTCTCTCTCTCTCTCTCTCCTCCTCTCCTCTCTCTTCTCTCTCTCTCTCTCTCTCTCTCTCTCTCTCTCTCTCTCTCTCTCTCTCTCTCTCTCTCTCTCTCTCTCTCTCTCTCTCTCTCTCTCTCTCTCTCTCTCTCTCTCTCTCTCTCTCTCTCTCTCTCTCTCTCTCTCTGTGTGTGTGTGTGTGTGTGTGTGTGTGTGTGTGTGTGTGTGTGTGTGTGTGTGTGTGTGTGTGTGTGTGTGTGTGTGTGTGTGTGTGTGTGTGTGTGTGTGTGTGTGTGTGTGTGTGTGTGTGTGTGTGTGTGTGTGTGTGTGTTACATTTTATATAAAATTCTTTGTAATATACATACATACATACATACATAATACGTCTTCACTCACTTTTTCTCCCAAAATCTGGAAGAACGTGGCTACTTCGGCGTGTCCTTCCTTCAGCTTCTGTTCCAACTTTACAATCACATGCGACTCTCGGACCTGCGTGATGCCGCGGGAGCATTAGGGAGGCCAGGGAGGGATTGAAAGACAGGCCCTGCATTTTACTTAAGTCAGCTTATACTCATTTTTCTCTGGCGAAAATCTTTTGCTATTAATTTAGAATTTTGTGCATGATATGAGTTTTCAACCCCTGAATTCATCTGACTTAATTAGATGATTTTATTTATGTCTTATGAAAACATTTTACTACGTTAGCCTTTGTGGGTCGTTATCGAAAGCTCACCTGGTCCACACTGTGTTCGAATCTCCTGAGGCAGTAGCGGGCACCCTCTTGAATAACAACGCCGAACTTGAGGATGAGCGCCTTGAAGCGTTCCAGAATCTGCGGCAGCCTCTTCCGCAGCTCATCGTATTTCTTGTGAGGGAGGCATGAGGTGGGAGGTCGGGTCACGGGAAATGAAAAAGTTAAATACACACACGCACGCACGGCACACACACACACACACACACACACACACACACACACACACACACACACACACACACACACACACACACACACACACACACACACACACACACACACACACACACACACACACACGGTGGTCAGAGTGGAATGGCGTTTCGGAAGCAGCAGTGGGAGACGAAAAAGGAAGATGAGAAATAAAAGAAATCTTGACTAAAATGCTAAAAGTGGAGGAAGCAAACTCAAGACGGATGAATTAAGAGCAGTGTGGAGGACTGTGTAACGAACACGGATGTCCCGTCCAAGTCAGAAGTTGAAACCTGACGAATAGGTTTAATTGAGGCGCTTGAAAAATAAGTCAGTGGATCTGAAGTTCTCAAAAATTTAAGCGAAATACGGACATGACAGAAGGAAGTTTATGGATGTAGAATGCGTACCTGATGAAGTTTGTCGACAGCTGAGGATACTGTTTCGTGAACTCTGCCAGCCGTGTGCTCCACCTCTTTTCCCAGGCTCCTGAAGGTGTCCTCAGCCTTGTCACCTAAGTCCTCGACAGCGCCAGTGAACTGCAGGAAGAGTGGCGCAGGAAACATTGTGTGTGTGTGCGCGTGTACGTGTGTGTGTGTGTGTGTGTGTGTGTGTGTGTATAACACAATATAATAATATATAAATTAAGATTAGATAATAAATATAAGAACTAAGATACAGCGCCTGACAGGAGAGAGAGAGAGAGAGAGAGAGAGAAAGAGAGAGAGAGAGAGAGAGAGAGAGAGAGAGAGAGAGAGAGAGAGAGAGAGAGAGAGAGAGAGAGAGAGAGAGAGAGAGAGAGAGAGAGAGAGAGAGAGAGAGAGAGAGAGAGAGAGAGAGAGAGAGAGAGAGAGTAGAGAGGAGAGAGAGAGAGAGAGAGAGAGAGAGAGAGAGAGAGAGAGAGAGAGAGAGAGAGAGAGAGAGAGAGATCATAGACTTACCCTCCTCCATCCTTCTCTAAACCATCCGCCGACAGAACTTCCACTTGATTCCTTGTCTTTGTCCCCGACGGCTCCTTCCAGCTCCGGCACCACCCCAGCCCCCACCTCGTGCGGCTGGAGGCCTCCAACAGGAAATAGTGGCTCCACCCCCGTCGACACCCATGGATATCCTCCGCTGCCATCCTGGATGGAGCCCCAGAGCCTGTAGCGGGAAAGTTTTTAGCGTCAGGGGAGAACAGTAATGACAAGGAGCACTGGAAGTGACCAAGTTAATTCATATACTGACCAACATTCACAGGACGACAAAGCATTAATCCCCCTCAGAGACTACCTGTTGAGGATGATACTGACAAGTAAACGTTTGAATAGTCTCATCTAACAAGCAGACAGATATGTGAGAGAAAAATATTGTTAAAGCGCCATCATCGTAATGAGGACACGTTCCTTACTCACCCAGAATCAATTTTGTCTTGCTCACTTCCGTAAGGAGCAGATTCTTTCACCACTTGCTTCACGTTCCGCTTGCTTTTCACGGGGAGGGAGTGTGACCTGTGGCGGGGAGGAACAAGGAGGCTTAATTAAAGATTGGAGGCGTTCAGGGCAAAACGACTGCCATTGCTGATACCAAATAATTTGTTTCCCTGTCATTCGTGTGTGTGTGTGTGTGTGTGTGGTGTGTGTGTGTGTGTGTGTGTGTGTGTGTGTGTGTGTGTGTGTGTGTGTGTGTGTGTGTGTGTGTGTGTGGAGCCTCCCAAACATGAGATGCATACTCCATACGAAGGCGGACAAGAACCTTGTTTATGGACAGCATCTGTGAGGGAGAAAAAAAATGGCGGAGACGATTCAGAACGCCCAGCCTTGAGGAAGATGGTTTAAGAGAGATGTGAGGTTTTTAGTTAAGATTTTGAATAAAGGATAGACCGAGAATGTTTACTGTAGAAGAAGGTAACAGCTGAGTGCTATTGAAGAATAGTGGATAGGTGTTCCAAATTGGAAGACTGTGTCGAATCGTCAGGTTTAGAAATTGAGTTTTTGAAGCATTGTAGGACACTTAAGTTCCTCCTGCCCCAATCGGAAATGGTAGTAAGCTTAAGCGTTCTGCAGCCTTCACACTAGAGTCTTGTAATTCCCGTTGGGAGGATGTTCTGCCCAAAGATACGAGTGGATAGGATAATTTGTTTGGGAAGGATCTTTAACTAATTACAAAGTGGGAGAAAGTAAAGAGCTATGCTAGACACCACTGTTTATAGGTTTAGGAGAAAAACGGTGGCCGCCTACCACAGCAGAGGTAGATCTGCCGGAAGGATATAATCCAAATAAGGGTAGTTTAAAAAGCAAATATGTTTTGTGTTTTCTATCACTTCCCACTAATTTATATTAGTGGTTAGTGATATACAACACTGAATTATAACCGCATATATTAATCAATTATATCACTAAAAATGCTTACAGTTAAATGGTAAATCTACAATGTACTTAAATTTTCATTTTTTCCTTATATAAAGTAGGAACCGTTTCACTGGCAACTAAGCAATGGAAGTTTGTGACCTAGTGAGAGAGAGAGAGAGAGAGAGAGAGAGAGAGAGACACACACACACACACACACACACACACACACACACACACAACACACAACACACAACACACACACGAAAGAGAAGAGGAAGAGAGAGAGAAACATACCCGTCGTCGTCAAAGTTTCCCCCTTTGCCGTAGCCGTACTGTGCTATCACCCCACCGGGCTGAGGGACGGTGACCTCAGGCAAGGGGCGTGAGTCTGTCTGGACAGTCTCATCTGAGTGACGGTCGACGTTACCTTCGATGCTGTCATCTTCCTGGCTATGGTCATCGTCGTATCTGTCGGGGTGGAATAAGTAATGAGTATAATTCTCGTATTGCGTAACAGACTCGGCCTCTGGTTTCTCGCTGATACCACTTTCAGTTCATTTGTTTTGCCTCCACCGTTGCCGTAACTGTATACCCGCCTTATATCATGATATACGTCGTTTGATTGACGAATTACATAACTATTTCCACTTGCATCCCCTTGTAACTTCCTTTCAGTTTCCTGGGCCCCTCCACTCGCTGATGTCCATCGCAAACTCCTTCGTAAAAAGAATCTCAGAAAATGTTGAAATAACGTTCTAGGTAGTTTTACATGCGCATAAAAATGAGTATGATGGTTGCGAGTCATGAGGATGTATTTTTCTTTCATATATTGAAAATAGAATAAACAATTTTTGTTCTTTTTTGGGAAAGTAGGAAGTGTACGATCAGGCGTTTGCAATACAGATCATTGTGACAAAAACGACTGTGTGGGGCGGAGAGTGAGGCGAAGATGATCTTGGTAGTAGCAGTGGTAGTAGTTATAGTAACAATAGTTAAGGCTTTTGAGTAGTGTTGCAAAACTACTCTGCGTGTACGGCAGCAGAAGGACTATTCATGGCGTGATACAAAACACTACAAACAGAGAACTTCGTGAAGACGCTTTACAGTTTCCTTTATGAGACAGTGGAGTGCCCGGCGGAGAGATGCAATAACCTAAACCCGGCAAGTGTGAAGTGTGAACATTGCACACGTGAGCGCGGGAAGGCCGGACGGCAGAGACGAGATGGAATGGACGCTTCAGATTTTCGGAGCGAGTTTTATGCGACGAGTGACACGCTTCCGCTCACTCAACACGAGCACGAGGACTGCCCGGAGAACTCGAGATATGTTACAGAAATAAAGAGGAATGTCAGGTAAAAATGTATATGGTTTGCCAGCTTCTATTCAGTTTATTTCTACCTGAATGAAAAGGTATGGAGGGAAAGGTGCGTAAAAAGAGATGAAACAAATCAACAGGTATTGAGGAAGAAACTCATAACGACAGAATACAATGGAACAAGTTAGGGGAGAAGCGAATATAATCAGGATAGAAAACTAATCACCACACGTAGCGGAGGTGAATATAGAGAGTGCAGATATACTGATACAGAGGAAAAAGGAAATGTTGGGACTACACCTGAACAGCTATTGAGGGAGAGGAGAGTAAAGACATGATTGCTAAATGACACTCTAGCCCGTGAGCCTTGAGCGCCTGCATCACCAAGAATTGCTGTAAAGAAATTTTTCCACTGCAGTCACAAGAAAGAGCCTTATAGACGTGATTCATAAAGAACAAAGTATGCCAAAACGTATAGTTTCCATGCGGTGGGCTGAACGATGTTCTTGACGGAAAAGCGTTGAAGAGGTGTATTTACATCGTGACGTGAAGGCCTGGTTATCGGCTGGATTACGACGCACCTGGCAGGAAACTGTAGTTGTAAACATGCTCGACCCGTCCTTCTGACTGATAAAATCCATGCACCTGGGGTCATCTAGGCTCTCTTGTTGCTCATACCAAACACTAAAGGCTAATATAACCGCGAATACGTCCCTCATTAACTGTATAACACCAGTATTACTGAAAGCCGGATATTGGCGAGGTTTGTTATACGGTAATAGAGATTAATCGTGGCCTTCAAATATATATTCGTTAATAGGATTAAAGATTTCAGACTCTCATCGAGTATCCTTTGATCCTGCATGGACTGTGGTTTCCGCCTAGATTACGACGCAACTGGCAGGATTCTGAGGGTGTAAACATGTCGGGCAGTGATTCACGGAGGTCCCCAGAGTGTATCACGAATCATTTGTTGTTCGGACCAAACAGCGCTTTTAGAAATGAATACATCCTTCATTACTTGTATAGCGCCGGTAAAACCCAAGTTCACATACTGGCAACATGTGCAACATGGTAATGAAAATATGGAGATGTCCTTTTAGAACAAATTGGCTATTAACTTCAATACTATTGACCCTCGGATCGACTAAACCCTTGTGGTCCGCGGCTGAGGACGCAGCTGACAGGAAGCCAAAGGCGTAAACATGTTGAGCTGCGATAAGCGGCCGGAGATCCCCAGTGGTTGTCAGGCCCTCTCTCGACACCCCAACCGCGCTTGAAAAAAAATGAATGTCCTTCATTATTTATATAACGCAGCTATAACCAACAATCACATAATGGTGACATGTGCAACACAGTGATAGAAATTGGTCATGACCATTAATAACAAATTGATTATTAGTTTTAAACAGAACTGAATTTGACATCGAATAAGTTCTGGAGTTTATTTTTCAAAAACCCGTGTTTCGAGACATCTTTATAACCTGGCTTGACTTGATTTTTTTTTTTTTTTCACTTTTCCGATTTGTGAATAACGGACATTTAGTAATGCTTTGTCTATTTTAGTCATTTTAGGGCATCACTTAGTAAATATGATGATAAATAATGCTGCGCGCATGGCTCCCGTACTCTAAATTTTTTTTTTTTTTTTTACAACAAAGGAGGCAGCTCAAGGGCACAAAAAAAAGGAAACAACAATAAAAAAAAGCCCGCTACTCGCTGCTCCTAGAAAGGAATGAAGAGGTGCCCGAAAGAGAGGTCAATTTCGGGAGGAGAGGTGTCCTGCTGATACCCTTCTCTTGAAAGAGTTCAAGTCGTAGGCAGGAGGAAATACAGATGAAGGAAGATTGTTTCAGAGTTTACCAGCGTGAGGGATGAAAGAGTGAAGATGCTGGTTAACTCTTGCATAAGGGGTTTGGACAGTATAGGGATGAGCATGAGTAGAAAGTCGTGTGCAGCGGGGCCGCGGGAGGGGGTGTCAATTACTCTATTTTTTTTGGTTAGGCATTTCATTTTACTTCTTACTTCTCAGAACCGTAATCATAGAATCTTGTCCAGGTCACAAACATTACTTAAGATAAACTGCAAATGTCCTCACCCGTCCTCTTGGCTTTGCTTAACTACTTGGCTGGTCCAGCGAGAAACGAAAAGGAAGTCTATAGCTGTGCAACCTACTAGCATCATCTTATGTTTGTTCCTTGTTCACTCTGTTCCTAGACTTGCTGCCTTATTACTCTTTCCATATGTAACGGTGACTTAAAACCTCACGTCTTTGTTTATCGCTCCTCCTTAACTCGTATCTTTTTCAACCACAGTGACATATTTTTTTATTGTTATTCTTTCTATCCCTTCCTCTCATTTCCCTCCCCTCCTTACGTCCTTACTTCTCTCTCTTAATTTCTTCTTTCACGCCCTCCACCACCCTTTCCCCATCCCTTGCTCCTCACCCGTCGTCCTCATGGCTCGATGAGGGTGTCCAGTCACGGTCTTCGTCGGAGATCCAAAGCTTCCCTTCCTCTGTCTCCTCACTGGCGATGAACGACCTGTCACGGGACAAGGCGGGGGGGAGGAGCTGTTTAAATCAGTAGGTCAATTGATCCAGCGTCTCTTACAACGATGAGGGAGATAGGCCAAGTTGGGATGATGGGAGGAGGAAGAATGTGGGGCCGGGAAAGAGGGAAAGTGAGAAAAAATTAGATCAGCGAGGTACTTGGGCACCACTGCTATGTTTTGCTCCTACGAAAAGTGTGTCGGCAGTGCGTGTCGAGAGAGTTTGGGATGTGCAGGACAGACAAGATTCGAATGATCCGGGAAGCCATTCAAGAAACAGTCGAGGCAACAAACAAGACTATCTCTCCTTATTTTATATTATTATTATTATTATTATTATTATTATTATTATTATTGTTGATTGTTTTTGTTTTTGTTTGTTTTTGTTATTATTTTTATCATTACTATTATTATTTTTATTATCGTTATTATTATTATTATTATTATTATTATTATTATTATTATTATTATTATTATTATTATTATTATTATTATTATTATTATTATTATTATTATTATTAGTACTATTATTAACTCATTATTATTATTATTATTATTATTATTATTATTATTATTATTATTATTATTATTATTATTATTATAATGATAATATAGCAATATTATTATTATTATAATTATTATCATTATTATTATTATTATTATTATTATTATTATTATTATTATTATTATTATTATTATTATTATTATTATTATTATTATTATTATTATTATTATTAAAATAATAATAATAATAATAATAATAACAACAACAACATCAGTGAAAATAGCAGAAGTGGTGGCTGAAGTAGTGGTACCAGTAAAAGTATATGGTAGAGACAGTAGCGGTATTGCTAGTGCCAGTACATAGCAGGGAAAGTAGCAGTAAGGGTGGTAGTAGGAGTGGCAGTATCAATGATAATAATTGTAGTACCTGAAGTAGTTATTGATGCTGCTGGCGGTAGTAATAACAGTAGCAGTGGGAGTACAATTTCCAGCAGTTTCAGCAGTTGTTTAAATGAGGCTGAGTAAGGGCATGACTAACCTTCGTGTTACATCGCTGGAGAATAGTAATATTACTCAGATAAAATTATTGTAATATAGTTGATGGAAATACAGGAGGCACCTTCATGTTTATAGTGGCAAGGGCCGGCATTCGTTTTCCGCGTCGAAGTTGAGAATTCCTATTAATGCGTCATTTTTGCGTAATTGTATCAAGCCAAAACATATAAAAACTTACCCTCCATCCTCGTGGCTGTCAATCTCGTTCTCTTCGGAGTAGCCACTATCGTACTCCTCTCTGTCAGTCTCTTTCTCTTCGGAGTATTCACTATCGTCGTCGTAATACACGTTGTCATAGTTGGGCACGAAATCTGGGTCATCGTCAATGTTGTCCTCAAGGCTTTCTTTTGAGTCTTCCACCGAGCCCTTCTTCACCACCTGCGACGTCTGCTGGGGAACAGGGTAAGGGAGGACGCCCTCCACAGAGTATCCTTCAGCAATGCCCACCAGCAGCCCCTCCAGCAGCAACAGCATCACCACGCACGTCGCCGCCGCCCGCATCCTGCCTCGCATCGGTACAGGCACGCTTGGTGAACACTGCCGGGAGGACTTGTGTTGAATTTTGTTTACTTTTTTAATTACTACCATTCATTAGTAGTGACTGGTGATCGCGAGTTTAGCACGCGATCAGACACAGGTGAATTACACACACACACACACACACACACACACACACACACATATGCGCGTATGCGTACCCTCCCCCACCCCCACACACATTTAGTACTGAGTCACGAATTTGTGTCGAAAAACGGAAGAGCTATTCAACGCCAATTAATTATAGTGGTGGCATCAGATGAGCTATCGCCCCCATCATTACTACAACTACTATTACTACTACTACTACTACTACTACTACTACTACTACTACTACTACTACTACTACTTCTGCCACTACTACTACTACTACTACTACTACTACTACTACTACTACTACTACTACTACTACTACTACTACTACTACTACTGCCACTACTACTACTACTACTACTACTACTACTACTACTACTACTATAGTCTGTTTCATTTCATCTGTCCATCAACACAGCGGGAATTTTGATAGATGTGGCACCTGCGTATATCTAGTTCGTGAATACGTGAAAATCAATTGTTGTAATAGACATTCAAGCTAATTTTTCAATAATATATTTGAATGTTTATGTATTCAAAAAAACAACTCAGTCGTTTGCTTCGATAATCTAATATACAAGCAGACGAAAAGACAAGCTAGTATCAAACACAGTCACAACATGCTCGAACGATCTATGGTTTTTCAAATTCTTTGATTGGCAGCTCATTTAAGGTATATTAAAAGACAGCACTGGCTCTGCAAGTTTAAATAAAGGGTATCTTAATAATTAACTGCATGTAAATAATGATTATTATTTCGAATAATTATCCATGTTATTTACATGCAACTTATCACAATTCATTATGTACAGTATAGACACTTGCAGAGTCAGATGTCACTTTATATACCTGAATGAGATGAAATATGGGGATCTGAGAGGAGATGAATCGTTCCAGTACGATCAGACTATACTGTTTGATATACAACCAGTTCTTTCATGTGCTTGTATGGTAGATTATGGATGGAAATCGGCATGTTTGCGGTTCATATAAGAGTGCTTGAGGGTTTTTTGTATATACAAACATTTAAATATGTCACTGAAAATATTAAATTGATCTTTACGCAATCACGAACTAACAATGCGCAGGTGTCACAGTGGACAGATGGAATGAAACAGACTACTACTACTAATGATAATGATAAATACACACGTACCTGTTTGGGAGGGGTAGGCAGCAGTATCCTTCCTGCGGTGTAACCCAAAGCTGTTGTGACGTCCGTGAGCTCTGTGTTATAGCGGGGCCTCTGATGAGTAGCGGGGCGTGACTGTCACAGGAAGAGGGGGGGAGGGGGGGGGATGCTTTGTTGGTTGCCTCATTTGTAAGTATCTACAAGCATGTTGAGGTTTGTTTCTTTGGGTGATTTAACACTCTCTCTCTCTCTCTCTCTCTCTCTCTCTCTCTCTCTCTCTCTCTCTCTCTCTCTCTCTCTCTCTCTCTCTCTCTCTCTCTCTCTCTCTCTCTCTCTCTCTCTCTCTCTCTCTCTCTCTCTCTCTCTCTCTCTCTCTCTCTCTCTCTCTCTCTCTCTCTCTCTCTCTCTCTCTCTCTCTCTCTCTTTCTTTCTTTTTCACGCACACTTACAGCCAGAGGTTTTAAGGTGTGTGTGTGTGTGTGGGGTGGGGTGCTGTGTGTGTGTGTGTAAACTTACATTATTTCGTTATTTACCGCTTTAATCGATTGCTATCCCTTTTACCACCACCACCACCACAACAACAACAACAACAACTACTACTACTACTACTACTACTACTACTACTACTACTACTACTACTACTACTACTACAATTTTATTGCTACTACTTTTACTACTACTGCTACCCGTTTTAAGTGTTGGGTTATATAAGTTAATAAAAGCTAATTCAAGCTATTCTGAGTCCAGTTCCGCAACCCTGTCCAACAACAGCAGTATATATCACACTCGTCAGAAAAGAAACTGGTCAGTGAGCACTTGAGGCACTGCATCGTTCATTAGGATCATAAAGTATTCCGTGGGTATGTGCGTTCCTCTCTCAGTTGGTCCGTCAGTCAGTTCAACATTAATAGGAAGTGTACACAGTAATTTTTCCTCCCAGTTTAGTGAGCTGTCGAGGTGGGTTGCTTCTCTTAGTTCGCCTATTGGTCAGTCACACATTTAATGCCAAGTGTACATAGTAAGTTATGATCCCAATTTATGAAGCTGTTGGTGTTGAAAATGGCTGACGCTGCTAACCCTGTAGTCCTCGTGCTGCAGACAACCCTACGTGGAAGGGGAAGGGGCCGGCAACAGCAGCAGCAGCAGCAGCAAAAGAAGCAGCCAGCCGGGCAATCAGTGTCCATCTGCCAGTCGCTCCATGAAGTAACCAATCAAACTTTTATCCTCCCTTCAACTGCCTCGCGAGCCAGCCAGGGAGACTAGTCAGGCCCGTCTGTCTTGTTCAGGAAATTGGATGGGTTTTGGAGTGTTCTGTTGCTTTTGATTGTAATTGTTCTGCGCCTGATTCTTTTGCTTGAAGTCGTAGTTTTCATCATGTCGTTGCAAGAAGTCCAAGCTTTGATTATGGTTATATAGTTCCGTCGGTGCCAAGCGTTAGGTCGACGTCGGCTTGTGTCAGCACCCTTTCTCGAGTAGTAAATCCAAACTGCTTTTATCTTCTAGGTCCTGCGGTAAAAGAAGACGTTTTGTATTTAAGTATTTTAATACCGCTTATTCTCATTAAACAGTGAGTAGTGGTGGTAGTGGTAGTAGTAGTAGAAGTAGTAGTAGTAGCAGTAGTAGTAGTAGTGGGAGTAGTAGTAGTAGTAGTGTTGGTGGCGGTGGTAGTAGTAGTAGTACTAGTAGTAGTGTTGGTGGTGGTGGTAGTAGTAGTAGTAGTAGTAGTAGTAGTGGTAGTGGTGGTGGTAGTAGTAGTAGTAGTGGTAGTGGTAGTAGTAGTAGTGGTGATGGTGGTGGGATAAGTAGTAGTAGTAGTAGTAGCAGTAGTAGTAATAGTAGTAGTAGTAGTAATAGTAGCAGTAGTAGTAATAGCAGCATACGATATAGTCGTAGTATTTACTAGAAGTTTGCTGGGAAAATTTATATTACTACTACTTTTATTATTACTACTACTACTACTACTGCTTGATATAAACATGCAGGCGAGCAGTAATCATCTTGATTTTATGCCAATAAAACAGACAAGTGAAGAACAGCAAGATCTACACAAAATTATTTTCATCGCTCTTTCATCGCTAAGGAAAGCATCTATCAACTCTTTTATCACCGTGTTGTCCCATGAAGTAATCAAATTTAAAGCGGGCATAGATAGGGGGTCTAAGTACGTAGTTAGTTTGTTAGTAAAGATATTGGTCGCTGGTCATTTGTTCAGCGAGTCAGTTAAAATCTTTGAAAGCTGAACTATATTTTTCCTTCAAAGTATAGAAACGGACGCTGGTGACGCTGCTAACCCCGGTGCCTTCAAGCGCAGGGTATCTCATCACACTGGACGGGGAAGGGGTCGCTGAACAGCATCAGCCAGGATGGCAATCAGTGTCCATCTGTCAGTCGCTCTATGAAGTATCCAATCAAACTTTTACCCTCCCGTCAACGGCCTCGCGAGCCTGACAGGGAGACCAGACAGGTCCGTCTGTCTGTCTTACTCGGGAAACTGGATGAACTCGACGATGTTCTGACTTTGCTATTGCTCTTGGTTGTAGTAGTTCTGCCACTGATCCTGCTGGTGGACGTCGTAGTTTCGATTCTGCTTTCGCTGGACGTCCAAGTTTTGGCTCCGTTGGTTCTGCTGATGCTGGTGCTGACACTGTTGTTGGTGCTGGCGCTGCTTCTGTTTTTATTGTTGACGCTGGGGCTGGTTCTAGTGGTCCTGTTGTTGGTGCTGGTGCTGGCTCTGCTCTTTATCTCGCCCACAGCACCAGTAAGCTTTCTTGAACCGGTTCAGATGGTCAGCTCCAGCTCGTTAGGGGCACGGGTAAGTATTTTATAGGGGTGCCATTCTTGCTTACCTGAGGCTTCCCCCCGGAGCTCCTCTTGATCCTTTGAGAATTTCGCTTGAGTGTGGGGTGTATTCACCCACTCGGAAATGGTTGAATACTCAGTTTGTAGTTTTGGTCGGGGCTTGAACACAGGTCCCTAATTACCACGCCCGCACGCTGACCACTCAGTCACCGCCTTCCCTTATTTCCGGTGTGTGAGGTCTCAGCAGTACCCATAGATCGGTTAAATGAGCTCCAAAACTCTCCAGGGGGTACTGCACGTGATTAGGACTTGATGAATTATAAACACACATACACACACACACACACGCACACACACACACACACATCATAAAAAAACAGATGTTGCAAGAACTCACATTCCATGCCAACAATACATAGGAAAGGTCGATTCACTTGTTAAGCGGTTCCTAACTTAACCCATTCTGGGAGACAGAGTATGCACCCGAAGGACTCATGATATTTGAGCTGGTAGGATGCTTTACTACTGTTAGGATTATTGCCCCTGGACCTTGCATCTTTAGCCAATTGATGATCAAACAAGATATTATCAAGGGAGAGTCAAGACACAGACGTAAAGACAATGTTCATAAAGGGAGTAACAGTTTCCAAGGGCTTAACAGTCCTGTTGACGGAGCAGCGTCGAAGAGATATATTTATATAGTGACGAGAAGGGCGGGTTATCGACTGGATTACGACGCACCTGACAGGAAACTGAAAGTGTAAACATGTTAGGCCCGGCCCTCCGACTGACAGAACTCACCAGAGGTAATCTAAATTATCTTATTGTTTATACCAAATCTTAATGGCTTACAGAAGAGAGAATACAGTCCTCATTATTACTCAATACGCAAGTATTATCGAAAGCCGGATGTTGACATATGCTACACGGTAATAGACGTTGACCGAAGCCTTGAAATATATATTGGTTAATAACATTAGACAATTCTGACCTTTCATCTAATATCCTTCGTCTAGGTTACGACACAACTGACAGGAAGTCGAGGGTGTAAACATGTCGGACAGTGATTGACGGAGTTCCCCAGAGGGTATCACTAGTCTTTTGTTGTTCAGGCCAAACGGCTCTTTTAGAAATGAGTACGTCCTTCATCACCTGTATAAACCCGGGAAATCCGAGAATCGTATTTTGGTGACATGAGCAACACGGTAATGATGTATTCTCCTGTTAAACAAAAGAACTACCATAACTGATATTTTTTGTAAGAAAAGGAAAATAAATTGAGGAAGTGAAGTATGTGTGTAATGTGCATATTCTATCTTTAGAGGATGTGAACCTACTCTGTTGCTACGAAAAAGAGAAAACTAACCCCAAGATCTCGGGGTAGAGCCTTGGTAAGCATGCACCGCCTTCTTTACCCGGGCAAACCTACCAAGGAGTTGCTTACTATTGTTGCGGCGGGTGCCTGCATGATTGCCTACACATGCACTGGTAGTGATACTAGTAGTAATAGTAGTAGCAGCAGCAGCAGCAGCAGCAGCAGCAGTAGTAGTAGTAGTTAGTAGTAGTAGTAGTAGTTATTGTAGTAGTAGTAGAGGTAATGTTGTAATAAAGGAAGCAGTACGATGACGCTTGGAGACTCATGAATGTCTGAAGCGACTTTGAACTGCTACCCACATACGCGATGTTCGCGGTTAACAGACCAAGGGCTGAGTGCAGACAGGCATTCACAGCGCAGGTGGATGATGGGACACGGCGGCTACAGTGAAGTGAGACGAACAGTGGCATAAATATACTGGTTAGGGATCTGCCAAATGGCTTCCCAGTCGAAAGTCAAACTGCGGGGTTCACTCTACATGTATAGGTGGAGCCTTCGTGGAAAACAATGAACTGTAGTATTTATGATTTTTTTGCGTGTGTGCATAACGAAAACATCCATCACCACCACTTCCCGTGACCCTGGCCTGGCCGCCACCGACAAAGGCTACAGCTGCGTCATGCCCGTACGAACACTTCCGAACACTGTGGCAGCGTTCCCAGATATGCGATACATGATTCCAAAATACTCAGATTAGCTTCAGGAAAGTCGAAAACATCTCTTGTCAACGGTTTTGGTGATAAATATGACTGAAAATCGTGTGTAGGTGCGAGGGTATAGGGTTAGAAGTCGGGCAGAAATGGGGTAATATTATGTTTTTAGTATAGTCATTTGGTAACGCTGCACTGTGGTAGGGTGTGTGATGGGTGTGTGCGGACGTGGCCACTTGCGCCACACCTCAAGTCACACTGATGGCCACATACATTGACGGGCATGTTTGTGTGTGTGTGTGTGTGTGTGTGTGTGTGTGTGTGTGTGTGTGTTCTATTGGAAGTACTTAAGGCAGGGTGACAGAGGGTGTTGATCTACATGTCATATAAATAGAGCGAGGGGGATCACGTGAGGAAGGGAACGATAAGGCGAAGTGTTATGAGGGACGTGTCATCTGTACAAGGCGTCTGGATGTTTTTATTTTTATTTTTTATTTTTTATTTTTTTTACAAAGGCGACAGCTCAAGGGCACAAAAAAGGAAGCAATAATAATAATAAAAAAAGCTCGCTACTCACCCGCTTTGGTGTAAAAATGTCATTGCCTTATGCAGTCTTGGTCTGTCCAGTGTTTATGATCGTTTTTTTTTTTTATATAAATTTTTTTTTATAAATGTACGAAAAAATAATAGAAAAAAGCGTGTATGTCCCTCACAGCTTTATTTCCATTTTCATACATATTCTCTCTCTCTCTCTCTCTCTCTCTCTCTCTCTCTCTCTCTCTCTCTCTCTCTCTCTCTCTCTCTCTCTCTCTCTCTCTCTCTCTCTCTCTCTCTCTCTCTCTCTCTCTCTCTCTCTCTCTCTCTCTCTCTCTCTCTCTCTCTCTCTCTCTCTCTCTCTCTCTCTCTCTCTCTCTCAATCTCACCCGTTGTTGTTTTTCTTCCCCTTCACTGCCATCTTTTCTTTCCTCTGCTTTCTTCCTTATACATTGACTCGAAGCAGATCATAATCCAAGCTCAGGCTACCGAGGATCATCCCATACTCTAATAAACTATCTGAATGCAAGCTCGCCTCTCTATCCTTCCCTGTCCCATTATTCTTCTCATTCTTCTTCTTCCCTCCCTCCTCACTGCATGCCCTCCTCCTAGAGCCATACGCTGCCTCGGCTCGTCGCTCACCCCGCCCGCCACCGCTGCCCTGCTTTATGACGCGGGAAGGGACGGAGGGAGGGAGGAGGCCCTTAGATCATGGTAACGAGGCCGCCGTCCCTCACCACTGGCGGGCCTGAATATTTCCCAGGTGGTGTTATGGGCGAGAGAGAGAGAGAGAGAGAGAGAGAGAGAGAGAGAGAGAGAGAGAGAGAGAGAGAATGACGTAAGCTAACAAGGTGACAGGGCAGCTAGCAGTAAGCCTCCTCTTCCTGTTTCTTTTGGCCCCCTCACACCTGCGTGCTGATTAACGAGGTCACCTGTCTGCCGCTTCCTTCGCCTTCCTTTCCCCGTGGAGGTCGTCGTCGCTTCTTTTCAACGCCTTCACCTGTAATCGTAATTCATCACGGTTCAAACATAGTTACCGGAGCGACAGAAAGATACAGATAGATATACGGATAGATAGGTAGATTGATAGAGATGGATAGAGAGAATGGACTAATTATTGGATTTATCAGATTCATGGTGCTAAAACTATTTTGATTTATACATTAAGTAATACGTAATGCCCATACATTCATTTATCTTGTTTACTTAAATCTTTCACTTAGTAACTCAGTCAGGTTATCTGTTTTTCATATATTTAATTGGTTATCATTTATTTATTGACATACATTTCTGGATTTAGTTAGTTTAGTTCACCATATATCATCATCTTATATTTAACGAACAAATATTCCCTTGCTATTAAAATCAATTGGGCCGGATAAAAGCACAGCACGTGTCTTCTATTGCCTCTCGTGCCCCCAGGCGTTCAGTGTGTGTGGGCAGTGGGGCCAGGGTCTGGGCGGCTGTGTGGAGGCCCTCAGCGTGCCCCGATGGCCATGAGCGAGGCAAGCCCATGCACCACCCGACTGCTGTGGTGGTGGTGGTGGAGGGGGGGGAATTGGTGTGGTGGTGGGGGAGTTGTTGTGGTGGTGTGGGGGTTTGTTGTTGTGGTGGTGGTGGTGGGGGTTTTTGTTGTGGTGGTGGGGGGCTGTTGTTGTGGTGGTGGTGGGGGGTTGTTGTGGTGGTGGTGGTGGTGGAGGGGGGGTTGTTGTGGTGGTGGTGGGGGGAGTGGTTGTTGTGGTGGTGGGGGGGGCGGTTGTGGTGGTGGTGAGGGGGGAGGGGGGGTTGTTGCGGTGGTGGTCGTGGTATTGCCCCTGAGAACTTGGTGTGACAAGACGCTCCTGCACCTGCTGATGAGAGAGAGAGAGAGAGAGAGAGAGATTATCATTATCAATATTCTTATTACCTGCAGTACTTGTTGAATTTATTTATTTTGCGGCAGTAGCATTATTATTATTATTATTATTATTATTATTATTATTATTATTATTATTATTATTATTATTATTATTATTATTATTTTCATTATCATTACAATCATTATCACTTTATTATTCCTCCTGCAGACGTGATGGGCGCGGCGTAGTGTAGCCGAGGGCGCCAGTATGGAGGCCTCCCAGGACGTGGGCGGGGTGGGCGGCAGGTGTGGGCGGCGCCGCAACTGTCGCACGTGTGGCCAGCAACACCAGCCACACGAGCCACACCTGTATGACTACATCGACGAGGTGGACGAGGACGTCACCTGCCACATCTGTCTGCAGGTGTGTGGGGTTTCCCTCCCTAGTACTCAGTCATATCCTAGTTCATTTTATTACTTATGCATGCAGACTTGCCAGTTTGGCCGTGAGGTTTCCTTGCCTGAATACTTTAATTAGTTTACCTTTCTGTGCTTATTGAATGCTCCTGTGTTGCTCCTAACGTCTGGGTTCGTGTGATTGCCTCCTGCCCTGCCCTGCAAGTATATTTACCAGCGGCGGCCATTAGCTGCCTGCACTTCACTTTTTTGCTCTCCTCGCCCGCCAGGCCGCTACCGTTGTTTGGCTGCCATGTGCGGGTGCGTTTATTGTCTTACCTGATAAGTGTGCCAGAATCCTGAAGGTCTGTTGTCAGTGAACGCAGGCGTAGGTGTATTTTCCTTCATAGAGCACATCAGTGGGTTTCGATTCAATTCTGCTTCTGCCCCCGTGTGTCATAAGGCGGACCAGAGGTGTTAGGATTATTTTCAGGCAATGTGTGCGTCATAATACAACTCGAGTATGTTTTTACTATGATGCTGCTTGCCTGCAGTGTGGTCAGAAAGGGAAACTAACAAAGTGCTGAGGTTTACTCAGTGGCTCACAGCCCACCCAGCTGCTCCTCTGTCTCGTTGGGCTGGGTGGTTAATGTGTGCCAAGGAAGTAAAGTTTGGTGACCTTCATGGTTGCCACATTCGGCCCTGTCTGCCATGATCATGACGCCCTTATGCACCATCCACAGGCTCAAGCACAAGGAAGCCGATGTAAGCGTAGTGCAGCGCGTCTTTGAGTACGCCTGGCAATTGGACTTAATTTCTATTTGCATGACTAATGAAAGTACAATGCGCTGCGTTTCACTGTCAGCTCTTTGTCTGTCTTTTAAGTGCCGGTCGTCTGCTTGTTAATGAGTGCATGTGCATTTGCTTCATGTGAAACGTGGCATCGATCGTTATCTCATGCTAACACCTACAAATTTTCCCGTTCCCTTTACTGTTGTGAAGGACTGAACAGCAGACCCCTCCAAAGGAGTAAATAAGTAGCTAATCCTCACGGTTCTGAGGGGCACCGTAGCCAACGCACAATGTTCTTTCCAATTAAATCCTAAAACCATTTTCAGGAGAACATCGGCCATAGCAAGTCAGAAACCACGTGATTTAGCAGAAGCGGGGGGCATCACGAGAACACGAGGCCTTTGAGCGGCTCCTGGCCACCACCACCACACCGTCCACACGGCTCAAAGCGCTCCCCACATCGGTATTTACCCGCGTGCGTTGTTTGCTCGCTGCTGGGCGTCACTCATCCACAGAATCGCTGTTATCTATGGGTTCTAGCGGACGCCATCCACTACTCCCACGGGAAGAGCCAGCGCCCGTATTTCAGCACACACACACACACACTCACACATACACACACACACACACACTCCTTGGCGCAAATGGTAGAGCGCTGCGCTGCCAGGCTTCACGGTCTGACGGCGGCGGTTCAAGCCCGCTCAGGCCGGATTCTTTCCGTTGACTAGGAGTGGTTACTGTCCCCCCTTGAGCAAGGGGGATGGGGTGTGTGATGTGTAGGTCCTGGCAGTACCCATAGATCGACGATAAAGAGCACTTGCTCATGTCGGGAGGGTACCTGCTGGCGATTACGAGTCCAACACGTGATCAGGCCGTGGTGGTGAATTACACACACACATTGTTGCGGTACTCGCGCTGCGCCCTTCATCCGCCCTCACCTTATCGCCACCGCACTGGCTGCTGCTTCCTGCCCCACACGTACCGCGCATCACAGCGGCCACAGCCCGGCAAGCATCACCATCATGACCATAAGGATGTCAGCGTAACAACAGGAATTAAAACTTAGGTCAAGGGGAGGTAGAAACAAGCTATCAGACCCACCCAACGGAAAGGCAAGGAAAGGGAACAGTATACTATACAGCCGTGGGTTGGGTCTTCCTTATCTCTCAACGCCGTTACTTCCTTTTGGACTAGCATAGCAACTTATTGCTATCCAACTGCCGCCATCTACTACCAAGAGTGACGTTTATGTTTCATTTGCCTGTTTTTGTATGAGTCAGCTTTTTGGCCATTTGCATGTTGTCTGCTTCAAGTAGAGTATGTAGATCTAATTATATGTAAATTTAAAGGACAACCATGCAGCTTCTGGGTAAAAGTTTATTGTCTACATTTTTTTTCCCACTGAAATAATTTTTTTTCTTTTTGCTCTCCCATTCCGCCTCCCAAAGTACTCTCGCGGGGTCTCTCTCTCTCTCTCTCTCTCTCTCTCTCTCTCTCTCTCTCTCTCTCTCTCTCTCTCTCTCTCTCTCTCTCTCTCTCTCTCTCTCTCTCTCTCTCTCTCTCTCTCTCTCTCTCTCTCTCTCTCTCTCTCTCTCTCTCTCTCTCTCTCTCTCTCTCTCTCTCTCATCCGTTGGTGCACTTGTGTCCGTTTACCCTCCCCTCGTCTTTCTACCTTATTTTACTTTATTTTTTTGTTTGTACATATAAACCAGCACTTTTATTTTTGCAGCTTCCGCCCACCATCCCATTTGTTTTAGTCTGTATATCTCACTGCACCTCGGCTGTTGGTCCTCCCCTTTCTCCTCTCCAACGATCCTTCCTTTTTTCTCCCTTTTTCTTTTTTCACCTTCCTATTTATCCCTCTACCTTTACTTACCATCATCATTATCTCTCCTCCGCTCCCGTTCTCGTGTTCTTTGTTCTCTATCAAGCACTTTTTACTCGTTTGTCAGATTATCTTTTCCTGTTTTTTTTTCTCTCCTCCTCCACCTCCTCCTTGTCTTCCTCCTTCCTCACGTGTCTTCCATTCTTGCTGTATTTCACGACGTCACTCTCCCTCTCTTTTTATTGGAGCGATTCTTTAATATCCCTTATCTTATTCTTCAACCCTTCACCACTCTCTCTCTCTCTCTCTCTCTCTCTCTCTCTCTCTCTCTCTCTCTCTCTCTCTCTCTCTCTCTCTCTCTCTCTCTCTCTCTCTCTCTCTCTTTTATCTACTAAAATTTAATTCCTTTTTTAGTGTTCGCT
>NC_066549.1:10790801-10798301 GCF_024679095.1 Eriocheir sinensis | reverse complement strand
TGCAGAAGAAAAAAAACTGTAGCATTTTCTTATTTCATTTCAAGGGTTGGCGAGGCATATGGTCATGCGTTATTAACAAGCAGAGTAGAGAAAAGAAAAAGACAAGGGAGGTAGAAAGAGAAAGTGTCAATTAACATGCATCGGGTTATTAAAATGCTGAGTGCAGCGAATTCTCTTTTTGTGGCAGGAAGCTGATGCTGCCCCATTTTTTTTTCCTTTTCTTGTTTTTAACTTTATTTTCTTTCCACGGACGGACGGACGGCTTGGTGCATTTGTCGATGGCAATGTCATAGAGGATTTCTGAAAGAGATCGGAGATGCATAATGTACCTGGGATTGAAATAGAGCACACACACACACACACACACACACACACACACACACACACACACACACACACACACACACACACACACACACACACACACACACACACACACACACACACACACACACACACACACACACACACACACACACACACACACACACACACACACACACACACACACACACACACACACACACACACACACACACACACACACACACACACACACACACACACACACACACACACACACACACACACACACACACACGACAGATGGTGCTTTGATGAAGAGAGAGAGAGAGAGAGAGAGAGAGAGAGAGAGAGAGAGAGAGAGAGAGAGAGTAACGGACATTGTATTAGAGAGCTAAGAGCAGGAAAAAGGCTCGTATCTCGTCCAAGAATCTAATTTTGAGTTTTTGCCGCGGTGACGTAAGACTCCTGTTCCTTCCCTTCCCATGCACTTCTCTCTCCTCTCCTTTCTCTCCTCTCTCTCTCTCTCTCTCTCTCTCTCTCTCTCTCTCTCTCTCTCTCTCTCTCTCTCTCTCTCTCTCTCTCTCTCTCAATGGAGCCTTCTTTCCTCTCCGTGTCTTTACTTATAATTTTCCATCTTATCTCCTCTTAGTAAATCCAGATTCCTACTTTATTTTGTCCATAATATATTCTTAGGATCCGTCTTATTAGCTTCACCCTCTGTAACTTTCTTCCCCCTTATTTATATCCTCTTCCCCTTCCCCTCTCCGTCTCCACTCAGGTTGCCCCCTGCGCCTATCACCTGGCTAATGAGTACCTTCCTTCCCTTCTCAGGTGCCCCGGTAACTGGGTGTCGTGTCCACACACTACCTCGGGATGCGACTACCGCGGACCACCTCGCTCCATGACCCCGCACACCGCCACCTGCCCGTTCAAAGACCAAGGTAAGAGAGAGTGAGAGCCACATTCTTAAACACTTAGGTCCCCAAGCACATATTTGACAAGGCTTTCGTAGGGGTTTTAGGCATTTCCAGGGATACTTCTATGACCCTGGTGGGAGTTTGACCTTTCTTCTGTACCATGAACGTGAACAAACACCCGATTAATCTCCTTTTCGGTCTTTGTAAGTAGTTGACGTGAAGGCTGGAAGCGTCTGAGATTATCGACCCGAGTGTGTGATGAAAGTGAGTGAGAGTATGAAGTAGAAAATGGGAAGTAAAGAAAACGGGAAATGGTCCGCTACACAACTCTACGCCCGCGACCGCACAGATTTGAGTAACGGCATCGAGGTCGGCGGTGGCACCATCTGTTACGCTGTTTGTTTCTCTTCCCTCGCCTTTGTCCCCTTCACCTTTGTTTGCGGTGTTTGCTTATCTCCCCCTTGTTTGCCTCATCCTCACAGCCTCCGTCAACACGCCACTTTGTCTGCTTCTCTATTTTGTTTGCTCGCTCTCCACGCCTTTGTCTGTCGGGACCTCTTCTTCCCTTTATCGGCAAACTCAAGACAATCATATGCCATCCTTTTACTCTCTCTCTCTTTTCTTCCTCTCTCCTCTAACCGCCCCTCAAAGTACACACACACGCACACACACTCTCTCTCTCTCTCTCTCTCTCTCTCTCTCTCTCTCTCTCTCTCTCTCTCTCTCTCTCTCTCTCTCTCTCTCTCTCTCTCTCTCTCTCTCTCTCTCTCTCTCTCTCTGTGTCGTCCTACTGTTCCTTTTTTTCTCTCGTTTTTTGCTTCTATTAATTCAGTGTCTCGGGGCCCCGCTTTGTGCATTGTCTGGCTGCGTGCTCCGTTGTTTAGCCGCGCCTCTTCATTGTGTTCATTGCCAGTGCCTCTTCCCGCCTAGTTTATTGCAGCTCCTCGGCGCGCGTGCGAGATCCGCTACTAATTCATATATATACCACCGGCCTTCCTGAACGAACACTTCCATTACTACTTATTACTACCGCCTTATTACTGTTGCTCACGACTAAATGTGAATGTAATTTGTGGAAAGGTTGTTACTATTATCATTATTATTATTATCATTGTTATTGCCATCGTTATGAGCAGGGGCTTATGCTCTCAGCCATGCTAATAGGGATTACATTTCACACTGACTGAGCTGCTCTCCTTTCGTTCTCTTCTCGTTTTTTTATGCTAATTATTATTATTATTATTATTATTATTATTATTATTATTATTATTATTATTATTATTACGATTACCTTTAATATTAATAATTTATCGTTCCTGTGTTAGACGTCACTATAAAAAATATAAAAAAATCTATAACGTCAGAATCCGTCGTCTATTACTTTGTTGAAGGAGCTCAGCAAGTGGCTGGCTGTATTAATTTTCCTAGCAGTGAATTGATTTAATATGACGTGCACGGTAGAAGAAGTGCTCTTAATAGATGCGCCATTATACGTATTCATCAGTAATGAGGTGATGGATTTTCAGCCGTTTCCGCTTAATTAATCTGCATGTACAAGCTGATTAGTCGCGCCATCCCAAGACTGCCGCGCGTACTGTACAACGGCGTGTAGTGATTGCGTTATTGAAATGAATGTCTTGGTGTTTGTCCGCTTGCACCTCGTGTGTGTGTGTGTGTGTGTGTGTGTGTGTGTGTGTGTGTGTGTGTGTGTGTGTGTGTGTGTGTGTGTGTGTGTGTGTGTGTGTGTGTGTGTGCCTGAGTGTGTGTGTGTGTGTGTGTGTGTGTGTGTGTGTGTGTGTGTGTGTGTGTAATTCCTTCCTCCAGCTGTAGTAACTTGGTCCAGACGCAGATTTATGTGATAACTGCTGTTGCAATTATTATTATTCTCCTTCTACTACAACGTACTGCTGTTGCTGTTTGGGATCCTACTATGTTCTTGTCCCGGCTGCTATTGCTAATACTATTAGAACTATTACTACTGCGTCCGCTGCTGCTGCCGCCACAACAAAGCTAACCTCTTCGGCCGAATCAGTTTCTTAACCAAAGCGAATATTGATTTTCTTTACTACCCTCTTGTTTAGCTTCCGTTTCCTCACTTCATTCGTCACTCTCAACGCTCCTTCCCTTCATACTGCCACACCACGACTCCTCCTGTCCCGCCATCAGCACCATCGGTATCAACATCATCAGCGTTCTAAAAACCGTTGCTCAGTCTTCATCCGTTGTCATTCTCTCTCTCTCTCTCTCTCTCTCTCTCTCTCTCTCTCTCTCTCTCTCTCTCTCTCTCTCTCTCTCTCTCTCTCTCTCTCGCTCCCCTCTATTGCGTGTTTACAAAAATTCTGTATTATATCACCACTTTTTGCCTTACGTAAGTAACAGAGCGAAGTGAGCGAGTGTGTGTGTGTGTGTGTAAGAGAGAGAGAGAGAGAGAGAGAGAGAGAGAGAGAGAGAGTTTATGAGCTGGCCTTTGTTCTTCGTAATGGTGCTTTCTCAGTTCTAGCCACCTCTCCACTCCACTTCTTTCCTTCCTAGCTCGACTTCTCAACAATATATATATATATATATATATATATATATATATATATATATATATATATATATATATATATATATATATATATATATATATATATATATATATATATATATATATATATATTATTAATGTAAATTAACGTACCCTAGCCTCAAAAAACACGTCTTAAGTATTAGGCGTCTATTTTAAACATAAAAAATAGCTACTCGGTCCTTCCTTTTCTCAATGTTTACTGTGTCCTCGTGTGTTGCTGGTGTTTCTTACTACTCTTAGTAACTCCTTATTATCTACTTCTTCCATTTTATTCCACAATTTGTAAATTAATATTCCTCATCAGGTTCCAATCGCTTTTTCCCATGGGCCACACATATCTTAATTCATTTAACAAGTGCACTCCCTTCGTCAGCACCAGGTCCAGTCTCGCTGGTTCGTCATCACTCCTGTATCTTGTATTCTCAGTCACCCAATGCATCATTAAGTTTTCCATAGTCAGTTTTATAAATCTTTCTCCCCGTGCCGTCTCACTTCCTCCACTTTCGAATGTTTCCCAATTTACCTCTTTGCAGTTGAAGTCCCCGAACAACAAGACTCTTTTATTTGCTTTGAGTAACCTACTCAAACTCTGAATGGTATCCTCTGTCATCGTCTCATATTCTTCTCTGCTCCATGAGTTTGTTCTTGATGGTACATAGGTTGCTATTATCGTCATCATGTCTCTGTTTTTGTTCTCCAGGTTAAGACTCACTATTTCCGCTTTTCCTCTTCCATATATTACTGATTTAACTAATAACTCCTTTCTCGTCATTATCATCACTCCTCCACCACCTTTACCCCTCCTATCCTTCCTCCATACATTGTAGTTATTGTTAAACACTATTTGAATGTCCTCTTTTAGTTTTGTTTCCGTTAAACACACAATCTTGGGCTCTTTTTCCTTAAAGTAGTTTTACAGTTCCAGTTTTCTAGGTATTATCCCATCTACATCTACACTTAAACCCTTACTTGTTCCATTTTTTTTCTAGTTTCTGTTCATTTTCGGCTTTTCCCTTTAACCTGTCTCCCAAAACTCTCCAAAAATATATTTTCTTCCTCTTCTGTTTTTGCACTATTATTCTCCTTTACCTCTGCTTGCAATTCATTCCATTTTTTTCCTTTCTTCCTCATTTCTATTCTTCTTTATATATATTTTCTTACATTCATCTATTTCTTTTAGTTTAGTTGTTCTATTCAGTATTTCCTCTATTACCTGCTGGGATTTTAGTCTTAATTTCATTGGCCTCGTTTTCCCTTCTATATAAGGACCCAGCCTAACGATCTCTTCTACCTCCTCCTCAAGGTTTTGTCGTTCTTCATCATTCAAGTTCTTAAGTAAGTCCTTCACTGATTTCAGTTCTTCCTTTTCCCTTTTTGGTTTGTACGTTATATTCTTCTCCTTCACTCCAAATATTATAACACTCTTTTTCTTATCTGCCACATCTCTTACTAACACTTTATTTTTTTTCTTTAAAGCCTTGACCACTTCTTTCTCTACATTTTCCTTCTCTTCTTTCAGTTGCTTTTCAATTACTTCCTTGAGGTTTACATTAACTTTCTCATGTTCAGCTTTCCAGGTCTTCACTTCACCCAACACTTCCTCTCTGACCCTCTGCTCCTCTTTGCTCACTATTGCTTTCAGGTCTTCATTTTCCTTTCTTGCTACTCCTAGGCCTTCCTTCATCGGCTTTTCATATTTTGCCAACTTCTCTTTCAACTCTTCATTTCCTTGCATCAGTTTTTTTTTTTCCGTCTTCTAAATTACGTACTCGTGACCGGAGATCCCTCAGTAGTTCCCTATCTTGCAAGTCCTCCTCGTCTCTGCTCTTCACTATTCCAATTCATTTGTCTAGTTTCCTTTCCAAAAGCAGAATTCCTTTGTATATAGCCGATTCCTTACTCACAAATCCAGAGAATCTAGGATCGTGCCTTTCATCTCCCCTCTCGTCGCTAATCCACTCATCCGGCCTTCGTCCCTTCCTTCGTGCTCCATTTCCTCGCTGATGTTATGCACTCCAAATCATCATCCCTCCCACTCATCCTACAAACCGGTCAAAATAGGGGACCCAGTAAACATCGCCCAGGCCCGCAAAACACAACAACAGGTAGCCGACGAATCAGCTGATTTCAGCACAGGTAGTTGGGTGAGGACCGTCCGCGCCACACGTCTGCCTCTGTCGATGCTCTCCGTGTGTGTGTGTGTGTGTGTGTGTGTGTGTGTGTGTGTGTGTGTGAAAATAAAATTGGATTGAATTAATTTTGACAGTTGTTCCGGGTAAGCTAACAGAACGCACTGTTGCAGGTGTGTCGCGGCCGCCCGTGGTGGAGGGACAGATCAGCCACCTGGAGGTGCCCCGCACACACACTGCCCTGGGCATTACCATCGTCGGCGGGTCGGATACGCCCCTGGTGAGTAGCGTGTGGTGGAGTCACAGACACGCGCCGTGCTACACACAGTGTAGTTCCGGTGCTCAGCTTAGTCTCGTTAGTGTCTAAGTCTGACTTTCGTGAATTGTCACAGGACACATAACGTTATGGAGGGTTTACCGAGGTGTATTCTTGTTCACTATTTCGAAAGGGATGAATTGAATGCAATGAAATAATACAGCTGGGTATGCTGTGCGTTGACAGCCCCAGGCTGTATAGACATCTGGGTGGATGCCTAGACGACTAGAGCTGGGTGGGTTCAACACTACGTCCCGGAGCACATTTGTACTTGATAAAAAAAACTGGTGGATTTTTATCCGATGGTGACGTTTGTTCCTTTGTGTGGGGAGTTGAGTTGCCGTGTGTCTCATCTTATCACAGGTGAGGCAAGATTGTTTTGTTGAAAGTTAAGATTGATAGTGAAAGTAGTTTCAAAAGTACGAAGTGTTGTGTATGCAATACTATAAGTTATATATTTCCAGGTGTGTCCTGATTGTTTTTATAAGTGAAAAAGAAGCATGGATGAGCAGACAAATTAAAGCTTGTTCGGTATACTACAACGAAGATGCCTTTTTTTTGCGATTCACTATTTTATGCACTTCAGTAACCTGCAGAACAGGTTAAAGACTTCGCCTTACGTTGATCTGGGAATATTAACTCCTGTTGCGATTTTCTCTCTCTCTCTCTCTCTCTCTCTCTCTCTCTCTCTCTCTCTCTCTCTCTCTCTCTCTCTCTCTCTCTCTCTCTCTCTCTCTCTCGTTGCATGCCAGTAGTGATGGTGTCACTATCCATACCCATGACCCTCCCCCTCCCCGCAGCGGTGCGTGGTGGTGCAGGAAGTGTTCCCGGACGGCCTGGTGGCTCAAGATGGACGCCTTCAGCCCGGCGACCAGATCATCGAGGTAGACGGCGTGGACATGACTTCGGCGACCCACCATACCGTGTGCCAGGCCCTGCGGAAGCCAAACGCCGTGCTACGCCTTGGCGTCTACCGCGAGAGGATCGAGGCACAAAAAGCACTACTGTCCTCCCCTACGCCCCCCGCCCCTGCCAGCCCGGGTCCCGCTGTTCCCCAGCCAAGTGAGTTACTAAACAACATTCCCGGTTTAGGTTCTCCCATCATTGGTCGTCTTTAAGAAAGTTTTATTTGCACCTGCCGCAGAGAAGAAAGTTTGATTAATTGGCAGGATTTAATCAAGATGTGTTGAAAGATAGGTGGAGTGCGTGTGCTTCCCCGTCAATCTTCCGCTTCCCATGGCCCTTGTAATGGGTGGGGGGCTT
>NC_066549.1:10773301-10780801 GCF_024679095.1 Eriocheir sinensis | reverse complement strand
TCGACGGACCAGAAACATCGCTGGGCTCCGCCAACTTTGTGCCGTCATGGCTCTTCTGGCAGAAGCTACCTCGCTCCCTGCATGTCTCCAAGAGCGTGTTGCTGCACCGTGCTCCCGGTGCCTCGCTGGGCTTCAGCATCGTGGGCGGTGCTGACCCTCAGCGCGGCGCAGAGCCCATCCACGTGCTGTTCGTGGTGCAGTCCTCGCCGGCAGCAGCTGACGGCAAACTGCGCTGCGGAGATCGACTGTTGGCGGTGGATGGCCACTCGCTGGAGCAGGTGCGGCATGCAGCCGCCGTGGCCCTGCTTAAGCAGGCTGGGCAGCGGGTGCACCTGCAGGTCGTGTCCTGGTTGGGCACAGAGCTGTGACCTACTCCATTAGGTGAATATAGAATTGGCCAGTCAGGACTACACCTCCTGTCTTGTCTTGTCTCGACACGGTAACAAGATGTTGCCGTGCCCAAAGTCTAAGACGATTCCTGACTGGGCATTCAACACCAAAGTCTTGGCGGCGGCAGCAGCGGGGTCACCAACAGCTGTGATCTCTCCAGGGTTCCTTTCGCACATTAGCTAGTCTTTTCCCGCCTCGGGCCATGGGGAAGCGGCCCCTCAGGGCACTACTTGCCTCTTCTCCCTCTTACCAGGGAATTGGTGATACAGATTGGCATTGATCAAGCCTGACATTGGCCTACATAAATCAGCGACCCTCACATAAGGTCCTCCACCCCTCACACTACACCATGTAAGACCTCCATACTGGCGTCTCCTCGGCGCATGCCAAATTGTATCATATTTTTTTTTCCGTTTCGTTTGTTTCGGGTTGACATACGTGTTTAGAATCGCAGCCTTAGTAGGGCTGATTATGTTCCCTTGTAGCTTGATCCCCGTCTGTGTGTGTGTGTGTGTGTGTGTGCGTGTGCGTGTGCGTGTCTGTGTGTGTATCCCCTCCCTGCTCTAGTTAGATGATTTCCCAAGCCTTACCGACACTCTTAGAACGGACGTTGACGTGAACCGCTCTTTTTGACTCAAACTTTGACACATGACACACTCTTAAGCTGTACCCTCGACATGCCTTCAGTTAAACATCACCTGCTGCTGACACCTCAAATCAAGCAATAACCCCCCCCGTCCTTGCAATAAACTTAATACTTGTATTGACAATACATTGACAATACAGTTCAGTACCACCAGACTGGCTGACGGACTGACCAAGCATACTGTGCGGTTTTATGTCACACCACAGTAAAATGTTTCAGTTACCTAGCGCGAGTGTGTTCACGGCGAATTCTTAGCCTCTCGGTGACTGGCTGAAACCCAGAATACGGAAATCGAGGCGCTGTTTTCATTTAGGAAATTCAGCAAATTCAAGTAATGTGTTTTTATTTTCCCATTAATTAATTAATAATATCGTTGATATGTAAAGGTTACTATGGTTGCAGCAAGTCACCAAGAGGCTGGGAGCTCGCTGCGAATGCTTTTGCACCAGGTAGTGAGAAACTCACTAAAACGTGACTAAATAGTTTTACTTATGTTCAGTAGCGCGGGCAGGAGGGCACAGTTCCTATGGTTCCGTCCACACTCGGGCAGTGCCTGCCGATGTGAGCGTATTTCTCTCGTTTCTCAAGAATATTACCTAACGGAGCAGTTACCAGTAGGCACCATAGCATCGGGCAGTGTCCGGCTGGGTGTGTACTAACCGGGCAAAGCCCACCGAACACATTTCGATAGTGCGGACAGGCAAGCAAGGGGCACTTAGTTGGTCTGGCGCGCGATTTCCGCTTTTATGACGTCATCGCCATAGTTTGTCCGCCATCCAAACGTGTGTATCGGAACGGGATTAATCCGATACACACAAGTGTTTGCCCGTTTGGATGGTGCGTGGCGGGCTCGAAAGGAGATGTCATAAGCGCGGAAATAACGGCCAATCCATCAAAATGCCCTTACTTGCCCGGCCACTATCGAGGAGTGCCCGGCAGGCTTTGCCCAGTAAATGCACAGCCTGTCGGCACTGCCCGATGCTGTGCAGCCTGCCGATAACTGCTCCATCTGCCAACACTCATTGAGAAGTGAGAGAAATACGCAGACCCGCGTTGCCGCCGAGCACGGCCCATAGTGTGGACGGGGCAAAGGAGGGGAAGCCCGCCTGGCCCCATGCCTGTAGCGGCAGTAGTGATGTAGTGTAATGGAACCGCATCTCTCTCTCTCTCATCGCCGCCTCTGTCTGTTACACAAGTTAATACCATCAAAAGGGTTGAACTTGTTTAATCCAACAAATTGAACATAGTTCCATATTACGCCTGTGACCAACACTATTTCTTTTGCGTTAATTAAAGAAACTGAAGTGTACTGGCTCGCAAGTCACTGTGCTTTGTTACTATGGGGCAGTGATTTTTTTTCATTATCTGTTAAATGATCACTCAAAGCTTTTCTCTTGATAATCCCCTTTCCTAGCAATACTCGGCGCGGCTCCTGTAGCTCCGGGTGTTCACTGTGAACTTATTTTCGCGTCTGTGGTTCAATAAAGAGACGGAGTAAACAGTCATGTCTGGTTTGTCTTGCTCCTCCCCTCGGGCCGTGTACACGCACAGTGGGGCGGCCCTGATGAGTGTACACAGCTGGGCAACGCGGCCGCACAGCTCTACACTCTACACTACATACACTACTATGACTGCCACTGCCTCTACTGCTGCTGGCTATACGCAGGTAGGTAAAACTGCTGTACATTTCACAACGCGGACCACCACTGCTGCTTCTGCTAATACTGCTGCTGGTGGTGTTCGTATACGCCTAACACTTTAAAGGTGCAATGTAATTAAGCCCGAAAAATGAAAGTACTCAGCTCCTTACCAGCAAATGCTCCCACGCGCCTCTCCACGCCCCGCCCGGCACCTCTGCGGCCACCACAGCTGCGACTCGCTCAGAGCTGCCTCATGCACACGCACGCAAATTTGGTTCAGCTCCTTGTGGGTATGATTTAAGTCTATAATGCGACTGAATTATTACTCGGAAATAGCTTTAAATAGATCAAGAGCTGATTTTATACTGGCGAGATTCATTTGAGGAACTGAATTCGCATTATTCAAACCTTTACGGCTCCCTCCAAGGTCAATATTCGACATTTAAATCGTGGCTGAGCATACACTAACCAAAGCCACTCGTTCCTCCCTCTTTCCTTCCCTCTCTGCGCTCCTCGTATTGCAATGTACTACACCTACACCCCTACGCCCCCAAGCGTCATGACTCAAGCAAGCTCGCTCCTACACGTGTCCCCCGGAGGCTACTCTGCGTGGAAGAAAATGACTTTGTAGGCAACCCCCCAAACAGTAGGCTACACACTTCCTGAATACCTTTAAGGCAAGCTAAATTTCCCTATCACTATAATCTGTCTACCTATGCGAGACATGAATATGCTTTAATCTGCCGGTAGTATATGACGGCGTATAACTACCACGCTCTAAATGCCCACAGCAAACCTTTCAGGGCGAGACATTCATCCACTTTTCTGATTCCCAGAAGCCTGCATAGCAACACCACTTGTGAGCCCTCCTCGCCACTCCTCGCACAAAGCATTCCTACTCAGCGCTGCCCCACCACCACACGCGACGTCGCATGCAGTTCTGAGGACCAAGTTAAAAGCATTGATTGTATAACTGACGATCGATAAAGGAACAAAACACATAGCGGGGAGAGAGAGAGAGAGAGAGAGAGAGAGAGAGAGAGAGAGAGAGAGAGAGAGAGAGAGAGAGAGAGAGCAATAATGATCCTAGCTACTAACAGGGAGAGTAGGGGAGGGGTGGGGAGCGCGATAATGACCCAAGCTACTAAGAATCTTCGCCGTATGGTCAGGCGTCGCTCATTAACCTCGCAGGTGCAGGTTGGGTCGAGCGGGGGTGGGGGGGGGGGCGGTTGGATGGCGGGTTTTGAGGCTCATTTGGCCCCATTACGGCATAACTCAGCCTGGAGGCCCCCCGTAACTCGTCGCCAGAGTTCACGGCTCGAAAAACACGGAAAATAGCACAAAATTATCTCGAGGTTATCTCAGAGTAATTGTGATGATTGCTGTGTACTCTAAAAGGAATTTTTTTATATATAATTTTTTTTAAGTGAATGTTGCACTCAACATGCACCGCGCTGGGACCGAAAAAATCTGATAGCCTTGATTTGAAAATAGAAAACTGCCGGTGTCGCATATAACGAAGACATTTTTTTTTCAGTTCCTTTCACTGCTATTTTTTTCAAAGCGTGGGATACTCATTAAAGCTATGCCCCTTTATATAAGAGCGTAAAATCTCTCTAATGGCAATAATTAGACTAAACTGCTCTGCTCTGATGCTACCAACGGTGGACTTTGATGGCCAGGGTGATGAAAACGAGTGCAAAGGTGGCGGTGGTGGCGGTGGTGGTGGTGGTGGTGACATTGAGGAAACTTATAAAGGCCTGTACATAGAGAGGGTTTAGGGGCAGGAAAAAAAAAAGTTACCGAAGACTTCCTATCACACGCACACAAAAAGTTTATCGCAGGAAAGAAAAAAAGGCTTGGCGGTGTTTAAGCGTTTGTGAACCTGTTAAAAGTCATGCGTCCCGAGTTCGTGAAAAAAAAATATATAAAGGCTTGGGAACGTACCATGTTGGGAGGGATGTGGACAAAGAGAGAGAGAGAGAGAGAGAGAGAGAGAGAGAGAGAGAGAGAGGGGGGGGATGAGGGGGGTGGTATAGTCGACCTCATCTCTTCCACCCCCGGCGAGCTGCACGGACGCGATAAACAACGGACGGCTGAGAGGCGGCCAGGATCCAGCGCCACCACCGGCCGGCAGCCACGCGGGCACCGGGGACAACAAAAGCGGCGGCGAAAGGTAACAAAGAGACCAGAACCACTCAAAATAAAACAGAAAAAAATAAAAATGACAGAGAGGGGAGTCGAGGCGCGTTGTGGCGAGGGCGAGTGCTCAGCGAAGAAGAGAAAGGAAGCGGCGAGTGCGGAATAACGGAGGTATGTACGAGAGGTGAGACATCAACGGTGCTACGACACACGCCACACCGCTGCACACATGAAAATTTCCGTGTTATGATCGTGGCGGCGCGAACAATACGGTGACGTCAACGGGGGCGGTGGCGGTAGTAAAAACGGGGGTCATACGGGCGAGCAAACAACGGCAAACCTTATCCCTTATCTGGGAGCGCAACGGAAAGCGGGGCCGTGTGCCTGGCAGGTTTAATGCAAGAGAGGTTAGGGGATGGGGGGAAAAATGTAACAAGTTTGCTTGCTAAAAAGTGTCGTCTCGAAAAAGGAAAAATATTTTACTATATAAAAAGAGTGGTAGAGAGAATAGTGGGATGAGAGAGAGAGAGAGAGAGAGAGAGAGAGAGAGAGAGAGAGAGAGAGAGAGAGAGAGAGAGAGAGAGAGAGAGAGAGAGAGAGAGAGAAATGGGAGAGGAGGGGAGAGGGAGAGGGGGGGTGTAGGGGGAGGAAAGATGCATCAGTAACACGGAACAGCAGCAGCATCGTTTATAACAGTGACAACCGAGTAAAATGATTGTGTCTGCAAGCACAACACTATTACTACTAACCCCCGTACCATTACTACTTCCACTTATAACAATAGTGATGAATACGATGATAATGGTGGTGGTGATGGTATAATAATAATAATAATAATAATAATAATAATAATAATAATAATAATAATGATACTAATAATGATAATAATAATAATAATAATAATAATAATAATAATAATAATAATAATAATAATAATAATATTATATATATATACATATATATATATATATATATATATATATATATATATATATATATGTATATATATATAATATAATATATATATATATATATATATATATATATATATATATATATATATATATATATATATATATATATATATATATATTTTATATATATATATATATAAAAATATATATATATATATATATATATATATATATATATATATATATATATATATATATATATATATATATTATATTATATTGTCCTTAAAACTGTGCCTGCTGTTCTGCCTGGTCAAACTCTTTCGCCTCTGCCTGTCAACATTCACCTTTCCTTCTTGCTGGAAGTATGCTTCATACAGCCTGTACAAGAAGGGTGACTGTCTAATCCTCAAACTACCGTCCTATAGCTTTACTTTCTTGTCTATTCAAAGCTTTTGAATCAATCCTTAACCAGAAGATTCAAAAGCTCCTTTCCACTTCTGACCTTCTATTTGATCGCCAGTATGGGTTCCGCAAGGGGCGTTCTACTGGTGATCTCCTAGCTTTCTTAACTGACTCTTGGTCATCCTCTTAGCCGTTTCTGGTGAAACTTTTGCTATTGTGCTGGACATATCAAAAGCTTTTGATAGGGTCTGGCACAAATCTTTGCTTTCTAAACCACCTCCTACGGTTTCTATCCTTCTCTCTTTACCTTTATCTCCAGTTTCCTTTCTGACCGTTCTATTTCTGCCGTGGTTGACGGTCACTGTTCTTCCCCTAAACATATTAACAGTGGCGTCCCACAGGGTTATGTCCTATCTCCCACTCTTTTTCTGTTGTTCATTGATGATCTTTCCAAAACGAACTGTCCTACCCATTCCTACGCCGATGATTCCACTCTGCATTACTCAACTTCTTTTAATAGAAGACCCACCCTTCAGGAACTTAACGACTCAAGGCTGAGGCTGCAGAACTAGCCTCAGACCTTACTATTATTTCCGATTGGGGCAAGAAGAACCTGGTGTCCTTCAACGCCTCAAAACACAGTTTCTCCACTGACACAATCTTCCAAACAACTATCCCCTATTCTTTGACAACACCCAGCTATCACCTTCCTCAACACTAAACATCTCGGTCCATCCTTAACTCAAAATCTCAACTGGAAACTTACATCTCATCTCTTACTAAATCAGCTTCCTCGAGGCTGGGCGTTCTGTACCGTCTCCGCCAGTTCTTCTCCCTGCACAGTTGCTGTCCATATATAGGGACCTTGTCCGCCCTCGTATGGAGTATGCATCTCATGTGTGGGGGGGCTCCACTCACACAGCTCTTCTGGACAGAGTGGAGGCTAAGGCTCTTCGTCTCATCAGCTCTCCTCCTCATACTGATAGTCTTCTACCTCTTAAATTCCGCCGCAATGTTGCCTCTCTTTCTATCTTCTATCGATATTTCCACGCTGACTGCTCTTCTGAACTTGCTAACTGCATGCCCCCTCCCGCGGCCCTGCTGCACACGACTTTCTACTCATGCTCATCCCTATACTGTCCAAACCCCTTATGCAAGAGTTAACCAGCACCTTCAATCTTTCATCCCTCACGCTGGTAAACTCTGGAACAATCTTCCTTCATCTGTATTTCCTCCTGCCTACGACTTGAACTCTTTCAAGAGGAGGGTATCAGGACACCTCCTCCCGTATTTGATCTTCCTTCGGCCACCTTTTGTTTTTTTAGAGCAGCGAGTAGCGGGCTTTTTTTATTATTGTCTTTTT
>NC_066549.1:10770205-10773201 GCF_024679095.1 Eriocheir sinensis | reverse complement strand
AAGAACTAGAGGGTGGAGAGAACGAGAAAGAAAACGGTGTGCGTTAATGGGTCACTACAACGGACATAACACAGGAGAGGGATGGATGGGTAAGCTGGGTGCACTTGGACTTGAAGAAGGCTGTCGACAAAGTTCCACACACAAGACTATTATGGAAGCTGGAAAATAGAGGAGGATTGAAAGGGAAAATGAAAAATTGGAAAACAGTGGTAAAGGACATGAAATCGGAATGGAGAAATTAAGATAGTGGGGTGCCTCAAGGATAGGTACTGGCACCAGTACTTTTCCTAATGTATTATCCTAAATAAGATTCGAGATTGATGTAAGAAATGGGACATGGAGTTTAATGTGAAGAAATGACATGTAATGGAAATGGGTAAGAGTGAAGGGAGACCAAAGTGGACATATAAAATAGGAGATGAAGAAATATTAAAAGTTCAAGAGAGATCTGGGAGTGACAATAAAAAATAATCAACAGTCTGAGAGTCATGTAAATAGGATATTCGGAGATACGTATAGAATGGTAAGATATATAAGAATAGCATTTCACTTCATGGATAAAGATATGATGAAAAAGATGATTACCACTATGATTAGACCAAAGTTGGAAAATGCGGAAACTGTGTGGTCATCCCATTAGAAGAAACACGTGAAAAAAATAGAAAGGCTACAAAGGATGGCAACGAAGATGGTTCCAAAACTGGAGGGATTGTCATATGAAGAAAGATTAAAGGAAATGGACTTGCTAACATTGGAACAAAGAAGAGAAAGGGGAAACCTAATACAAATTTGCAAATAATTGTGGAATAGAGTGAAAGAAGTAGATAATGAGAAGTTGCTACTAAGAGAAATAAGAAACACCAGCAAAACACGAGGATACAGTAAAAAAATTGAGAAGGGAAGATGCTTGAGAGACACAAAAAAAAAAAATATAGCTTTCCGCAAAGAAACATAGAGGTGTGGAATAGACTAAGTGAGGATGGAGTATCGGTGAAGAGTGTGCACAGCTTTAAAGAAAAACTAGACAAGTACAGATATGAAGACGGGACCACACGACCGTAAGCCCAGACCTAGTAAAATTACAACTAGGTAAATACAACTAGGTAAACACACACACACACACACACACACACACACCACCGCCGTCGAGGGCACACGTATAAGTTCGGCTTGGGTAACTGGATACCTTGCACCACCCACGGAGAAGCCTAATGGTAATATAAGGGAGCCTGGGCTGCCAGATAAGTGGTCCTGTCCCCAAATCAAAGAGAAAGTGTGCGATATAGTGAATTAAGTGGAGAGACAAGCGTAAACAATGATCGTATCAGGCAATGAGCCAGGGTCACCTTTTTCGAGGCTTACGGCCAATGAAATTGCCTGTGGCCGTATTTTGACAACACTAAAGAGAACTGAGTCCTAAAGGGACAAGGGGAAACTGGAGATGAGAGCAATCGGAGAGGAGGTAAGCTATTACAGACACAATGAAGAGAAAATGCTGCAATAGATTGAGGAAGTGGAAAACAAACGGGCGGATTGAGGGCATCAAAACACAGTTCTGCGTGGGGAAGTTGACCAATTAAACAAATCAAAAGAGAAGAAAAAAGGGAGTAGAGAAACTAAAGAAAAATTAAGAACTGAGGAATCATGCCAAATCTATTCTCCGACTTACCAAAACTTCTTTTATCAATAGAAAATGTCAACATCTTGCTTCTTCTAATTCTTCCCGTGACTTCTGGCATCTAGCCAAAAATATCTCCTCCAATTTCACTTCTCCCTCTTTCCCTCCTCTCCTCAACCCTGACGGCAGCACTGCCGTCTCATCTGTCTCTACGGCTGAACTCTTCGCTCAAACTTTCTGTAAGAACTCCACCCTGGACGATTTTGGGCATATTTCTCCTACTCATCCTCCCTCTGACTTAATTATGCCTATTATTAGGATTCTTCCTAATGATGTTTTCTATGCCCTCTCTGGCCCTCTCAGAAGGCTTATGGACCTGATGGAGTGCCTCCTATTGTCCTTAAAAACTGTGTTTTCGTGCTAACACCCTGCCTGGTCAAACTCTTTCGTCTCTGCCTATCAACATCTACCTTTCCTTCCTGCTGGAAGTATGCCTTTGTACAGCCTGTGCCTAAGAAGGGTGACCGTTCCAATCCCTCAAACTACCGCCTTATAGCTTTACTTTCCTGTCTATCTAAAGCTTTTGAATCAATCCTTAACCGGAAGATTCAAAAGCACCTTTCCACTTCTAACCTTCTATCTGATCGCCAGTATGGGTTCCGCAAGGGGCGTTCTACTGGTGATCTTGCCTTCCTAAGTGACTCTTTGTCGTCCTCTCTTAGCCGTTTCGGTGAAACCATTGCTATTGCGCTGGACATATCAAAAGCTTTTGATAGGGTCTGGCACAAATCTTTGCTTTCCAAACTACCCTCCTACGGTTTCTATCCTTCTCTCTTCACCTTTATCTCTAGTTTCCTTTCTGACCGTTCTATTTCTGCCGTGGTGGACGGTCACTGTTCTTCCCCTAAACCTGTCAACAGTGGTGTCCCACAGGGTTCTGTCCTATCTCCCACTCTCTTTCTGTTGTTCATTGATGATCTTCTTTCCAAAACGAACTGTCCCATCCATTCTTACGCCGATGACTCCACTCTGCATTACTCAGCTTCTTTTAATAGAAGACCCACTCCACAGGAACTTAACGATTCAAGGCTGGAGGCAACAGAAAGCTTAGCCTTAGACCTTACTATTATTTCCGATTGGGGCAAGAGGAACCTGGTGTCCTTCAACGCCTCAAAAACACAGTTTCTCCACCTATCCACTCGACACAATCTTCCAAACAACTATCCCCTATTCTTTGACAACACCCAGCTATCACCTTCCTCAACACTAAACATCCTCGGTCTATCCTTAACTCAAAATCTCAACTGGAAACTTCATATCTCATCTCTTACTAAATCAGCTTCCTCTAGGCTGGGCGTTCTGTACCGTCTCCGCCAGT